>NW_020290749.1:95430-108630 GCF_003184695.1 Aspergillus brunneoviolaceus CBS 621.78 | reverse complement strand
AGATTAAATAGATTAAATAGATTAAATAGATTAAATAGATTAAAGAGATAAGCTAAATCTAGATAATATTATTCTACTATAATTAAAAATATATTATATTTTATATATTATTTATATAAAAAGAATATATATATTACTAATTAATTTATAGTTATTAATCTATTTATTATATTTAATTTTTCTGACTGGTAGATATAAACAGTTAAAATAATAGTTATATTTTAATTTAATTATAATTATACAGTTAAAACTTTTTTATATTTTAATCTGACTGCTAGGTTATGGCCAGGTTAAGATTAAGATATAACAGTCACATTAATCTACTCTATCTGTTCTATAAGTACCGGGATCTTTTGTTAATAATAATACTTCTAGACAATTACAGAGATTACTATAAGTCTTAAATAAGATTAAAAAAATCAATTCTTCTATATTATTTCTTACTAATTTATTTTTTAATTTATTTATAAATATATCTATTTTATATACTATTACCGAAATTATATTTACTGTTCCGGTTGCTTTAAAATATTAGATAAGCTAATACAAAGCTATCTAAATCTAAAATAATTATAAAAATATTTTAATATAAATAGAAATCGCAAATCTTTATATATTAATATAAATAATTATAGTTACTTTATCTTTATATACTAATTAAAGTATTCAAATCATAGACGAAGAAATAACCGATATTTAGAAAACAGATTAAACTCGACTATTAATTAAAATAATAATTACAGTATTTAATACTTATAATTAATATTATTAGGAATATAAGAAGTAATATAAAAATAGTAATATATTTCTAATATTCTTTTTTTCTTTTTCTTTTTTTTAAAAATAATATTTTATAATATTAAAATAAGCTGTTAATAGCGAATAATATATAATAATAAATATTTAATATAAAATATTTTTATCTGAATAAACCGTCTAATTAAAAATATAAAAATCTGATTAAATATAATAAAAGAATATACTATCAGACTGCTTAAGCTTTTTATATATATTTAAAAGTCGTCTTATACTTAAAGAATATAGTTATTATAAGCTAAAATATAAATACTTTTTTCTAAGATAATACTAATATTTAGTAGATCTAAAAAGTTAATAAAATATAATAAATTAGATTTATTAACTTTAGAAATATTAATTACTAGATTATAGTAATTAAAGTCTGCTAAAAAGTTTTTAATAGTTAATTTTAAAAGCAACTTAATAATTATTAATATATTATTCGGAATATTTATTATAACCGATTTTTAATTATATATATTACTAAGATATTAGAACTTATAAAAACTTGCAGTATAATTAATAAATATAATATAATTATCCGAATATAATAATATATTAATTTTAAGCTCTACAAGCAGATTAGAAAATCTAGATATAATACTATACTTAAAAAATTTAATAATAAGATATATATTATATATCTTATAATCTAAAAAAATAAATAGAATTTAAAAGAATTAAAGTATAAAAAATAAAGTCTAAAATTATACTTATAATAATATTTATTTTTCCCAGAAGTCCGATTAATATAATTATTTATATAACAGATCCGACTGCAGATTTAATAATTCAAATAATATCCAGTATTATAAAGAATATATAGATTCTTATAAACTATATAATTATAATTAAAATAACTAAAATAATTAACATAATAGTAAATACAATTATAATAATTAATATAATAAAAATTATAAAAAAAACTATGACTATAACTATAACTATAACTGTAATTATAACTAAAAAAATAAAAATTATAAGAATTAAGACTGTGATTAATATTAATATAGTTAAAACTATTAAAATAATTATAATTATAATAAAAAAAAGCCCTAGAAAGCTTATTATAATAATACTAATACAGACAGTAATAATAAAAATTCTTATAGTAGATATTGCTGCTGTAATCAGATTAATAGAATATATAATAAATCTTATAGTATCTAAAGCTATTATAAATATAATAAAAATAATAACTAGTATTATTCTAAAGATTATAACAAGAATAAGATCTTTGATTATTATAAAAAATAAGATATATTCTATCTATAATACTCGGATTACTTTATATTATTTACTTTTAATAATATTTTATATATATATATTATAAATTGTAATCTATATATATTTTATATAGATATTAATAATACTTTTATTATTAACACAGATAAATTTTTTGTTTTTTTTAAACCCGGTAAATTCTTTAAAAACTGGTATTATATAATTATAAAGATCTATATTAATAATAATATAAATACTATATACTTAGATTCCGGATATATAATATTAATAGTTAATAAAATATAACTTGCTATAAATTCTCTAAATATTTCTATAACTAATATAAAATATTCTATTTATATTTAAGATATTAAACAGAAATTTAATAGTATTAAATATATAATATTATTTATATTTTTTCCCGCTAAGATCGATAACAAATTAGTAATAATTTATATATATATAAATATATATCTAATCTAGAATCTAAAAATATATCTTTTAGTTAGTTATAATATTCTTAGTTTTTATAAATTTAATATAGATTTTAAGAATTAACTGGTCTTAATAATACAGTATTAAAAAGTAATATTTTTATTAATAATTATTTTTAAAGCTAATTACCGATAAAATTAACTAGTCTTTATTAAAAGAAGAATTAGTATTTCTATTTATAATAAAATAGTTTTATTTATATAAGTATTATATTTTAATAAGAACTATAACTATATCTTTAAGTCTAAGTAATATACTAATACTATTTTTTTATTTATATTATAGACGCTAATTTTATAAGTATAATAGTAACTAATTTATTCTTATAGCTAATTATTATTAATTATTATATATAACTAGAGTGGATTAACCTGACTGTTATACCTTAACCTTAACCTGATCATAACCTGGCGGTCAGGTTAAGATACAAAAAAATTTTAACCGTACGGTTACAATCAGATTAAAATATAACTATTATTTTAACTGTTTATATCTGCCGGTCAGAAAGATCAGATATAACAGATAGATTAATAACCGCAGGTTAATTAGTAATATATATATTTCTTTTATACAGATAATATATAAAGTATAATATACTTTTAATTACAGTATAGTAATATTATCTAGATTTAGCTTATCTACTCGATCTATTTAATCTATTTAATCTGTTTAATCTATTTAATCTGTTCAATCTACTCGATCTCTTTCTTTATAATCCCAAGGGGTATACTACACTTTAAAAAAGATATTTACAGAATCCAATATAAGAAATATAAAATTTGATATTAAATAAACTAATAAGATTATACTACTCTTTATACTGTCCAGAACGATAATTATAATAATAAAGAAATCAAAAAGACCGGATCTCTATTTCTATCTAAGTATATATAATATTTGAAAACTCAGATAAAGCTAGCTCCCCTGTTTCTAATAATAATCTATTTTCTGGATTATCTTTAAGATTATCTATATTCTTATTTTTATTAATATAGAAAATAGTAATTATCTTATTCTTCTTTTACTTCTTAGGTATGAAGATGATCGAATCCGGATTAAGATTATTAAGAATATTCTAGTACTTCTTATTAATAATAAAATAATTAGTATATATCTAAAGTATTACTACTTTAATTATATTAAAATAAAGACGGCTCCGACGATAGTAGTAGATATCTCGAGAACTATTAAATAAATATTTAATACTAATACTGTTGGTAGCAACTAAGAGAAAATCTCTAGTTATCTAATAAAAAATAAAAAACTAATTACGGCGGGACTTCCAGTAAATAAGAATATTAGTATATCTTATAGTATCTAAAACAGTATTAGTTTAATTAAAAATATTTTAATAAGCTATATATTTTTAATATTTAGATATATCTTAAATTCTTTAAATATTTCGGCTGCCGGTAAGAGTCTCTAGTATTTAAAAATATTATAAAAGGCTTTATCCAGGCCTGACAGTAACCCGGAGATAGTTAATAATATATTAATAACCGGATTCTAACTGTAATAAAAATAAAACATCTTTTTAAAAATAGTTCGGTACTTAAAATATCAGTTAGTATTATTATCTAGCCAGATATTCTTTTTAAACTTTTTAAGCTTTAATATCGGGTCCAGAATAGTTATAATTATATAGATATAGTCTTCTGCCTGGTAGATATAATAGTAGTATTTTCGGAGCTTTTAATATATATTCTATAAGCCTCTAAAAATCTTCTTTTTTTAGAATACCCGCTTTCTTACCAGTCGGTTAATTAAGTAATTCAGATAATTAAAAAGATTATTATAAATATTATAGATCTTATAAACAGTAGGCCCACTGTTCTTAAATAGATACAATATAAAAAGAAAAAAAAGATATAAAAGTTTAAAAAAATACTCTATCTGTTTCTATTTAATTATAATAAAATAAAAATAATTAATATTACCATAATTACAGTACTAAATAAAATTATTAATTACTTAACAAAAATTAAGTACCCGGTAAATTATAAGATAGGTTAAGTTTCAGTAAGTTTTATAGTTAAAAAGAAGATAATAGACCGAGCCTAATTCGAGTTATTAAATAAACTGGAATTTTTTATAGTATTAAAAACTTATATTTATAAATTATACAATCTTCCGAATCTATAATTAAAAATTAGTATTATTAGCTATTATTAAAAGAAGATCTTTAGAATCTGTTTATAAAAGACTAATTCAGATAGTCTCTACTATAGTAGAAGTTCTCTATATTAGTCTTTTATAAATAGCTTCTAGAATATATCTTTTTAAAAGTTCTTAAAATATTAGAAAAGATTTTAAAACTTCTATTATAATTCTTCTATATATATTCAACAGTACTGTTTAAGGCCTTAATCTAAAGTTTCCGCAGAAAAATATTAACTACAAGCTGAATTATATAAATAAAACAGAATATATAATACTAGCTTTAAATAATTATTGTAAGATTAGGGTTAAGTAAAGTATTATAAAACTAGATGCTTTAACTAAGCTAAGTCCGGAGTTTAGATAAGATTATACTAAATATTAAACTATTATTACTAATATTATCAGTTGTTATATCTAATAACCGATAAAACAGATTATATTTATATAAGACTAATAAAATAATTATAGCTAGATTCTTACCAGTATAAAATCTAGATACCGATCGAAAGCCCAGTAGAACTTTATAATAATCTATATTTTTTATTAAAAAATATCCAGTTAAAGTAAGAAATATTTTCTAATTAAAACTAGTCCAGCAGTCTACTACAACTGATATTTTTTTAATATCTAAAAACTTTAATAACAGCTGTATATATATATTTTTTAATAATTCTAAGAGATATTCTTTAATCTATATTTAATTAGAAGAACTTGGTTTTCGGCAGAGAAATAAAGCTGTAAGATTAATTATCTATTTAAATTAAATATACTTAACAGTTCGAAATAGTAGACGACAGGCAATTATAAAGTATAAAACTTGATTTTAAAAGTTCTGTTTATTATAAGCTGTAAAAGCCTAGAAAAAATAATAATTAGAAAAGATTTATATTAAAAAAATAAATAAATATCTATAATAATCCTTTACTTAATATCTAACTAATTATTTGTTTAGATACTACTAATAGTATTTTCTTCTTATAATCCTTACAAAGATAGTAGCTTATAGAACTAGTTTCTAAGTTTTTAATTCCCGGGTATTATAGGATATAAAAACAGGCAATATAATAGATATAAGAAATTCCATCAGAAAATAATACATCTTTCTAAAAATTATTTTATATTATTAATATCTTCTTCCGACCGAAGTAAAATAGCGGTTTTTAAGCTTGTATATAAACTTTAGAAAAGATTATCTTCTGCTACCAATTCTAAAAAGTAGAATATTTTTTTTTATAAGTTAGATATAAAATAATCTTCCGATTCTTTACAACGCGCGTAATCTAGAGATTTAAGAAAAAAAAAAAGATCTGGCTTAAAAAGCTTATCTTAGTTTAAGTATTATTATAGTTTATAAATATTTAAAAAACAGAAGAAAAGGACTTAATAATATTTTTTAAAAATAAGCTAAATAACTGTAATTAACTTATAATTCTAAGACTATTCTGCAAATAATAGATATAAAAAGAAAAAAGTAGAAAATTCTATAAAAATAGTTTATTTTACTTTAAAACACGCTTTCGCGTAAATATGATTTATTATATTTTAAATATAGTTAAGGCGCCTGCCGCATCTTATTTATTTTAGTCGGTTAGATTAGTTAAATTGGTTAGGTTGCTCTAATATTTATAAAAAAGGCCTGAAAAAAGCTTATATAAAGCTCTTTATAAAAGATATAGTATCTGTAAAAACTATTTAAATAATTAAAAACTAATCTATTTAGTATTAAAATACAAGAATTTTAAGCATAGAGAGAGGAAGAAAAGAGAAGAAAAATACAAAAAGACTTTGGAATATATATTATTATTACGCAGGAGAGTCGGTTAAACTAAACAAATAAAATAAAATTAGTATAAATAATAGCAGATCTTTGAAGTACTTAGAATTAAAAAAATTAAATAAATTAAAAAGATTAACTAAATAAAAAGAATAAAAGAGGTCAACTGGGTTAAAAAAATAAAAATAATAGACTACTTTTATAGTACCTAATATTTAATAAAATAATTGTTGAAAAGTACGGTTACCGAAAAAAACTATATAAATAGTATTACACGGGTTTCTCTTTAAGTTTAATTTATTATACAGATAATTCAGCTCTTTTAGATAGAAATAAGAATATAATAAACTATTTAAGCTAAAGTAAGAAGAAGAATAATAAAATAAAAATAATATATTTATTTTTAATAATCTGATTATTGGTAAATATACAGTTTTTCTAATATTATATATTATAATTAAAATATACGGCTTAAACCGAACTATAATTATATATTTTTATATATATTTCTTGCTGTAAGAACCATAATTTTATAAAAAGCTGAATTTTATTAATATTATCAGAAATCTCTGATTAATTTTTTAAGATAGAGATAAAGAAGATACTAATACTTCTTTTAGTTATTTTTTTCTAATTTTAAAAACTTATTTCTATATACTTTTAGACAACAGTTAAAATGGTCAGATTAATAACCGCTTAATCTAGATATATCTTAACTATGCTAGAGTCTAAATAGGTATAGTAAGCAGGTCTTAGTATTAAGAACAGTTAAAACAGTTAACTGTCTCTTTTTTAGCTATACCGCGGTCAGATATAAAAATTTTCTTAACCTGGCCATAACCTGGCGGTCAGGTATAAAAATTCCAATTAACCTGATCTGACCTGGCCGTTAGCCACTCTATATATAACTTACTTAGATTTCCGAGTTTAGCGCAACTACAGTATATTATATAATACCAGAATTATAAAAAATACTAGAGTTTCTTATATTAGTTATATCAGAAACCCAGACCAAATTAAAATTTAATATTAATTTATTTATAATAAAAAAGCTGAAATATAAAATAACTGTTTATAATATAAAAAAACAGTAAGAAATATTTAAAAATCTAATTAATAAATATCCAGAAGTATAAATAAATAAAAAAATAATTAAAATTTTTATAAATGTAAAGGGAAAAGGTCAGTTAGGTATAGAATAGTAGCAGTCTATTGATTTCAAGACTAATCCTTGCTATCCTAAAGGTTTAGCAAGGTCCTAGGAGTTAAATACTGAAGGAGGTCTGAGTCATTGACGTCATGACTGTTGCGCGGAGGATGCGTAGGTAGATCGTTAATAATCCGCCATAGCTACGGGGGTTATCTATGACAATAAACAAATAGCTTTATATTTCTCTTTATAATAAATAGAAAAATAAACTTAATAAGACTATTAAAATCTATAAACTTAGCCCAGCATATTAGAAAGCTGTTAATAATATCTTTAATAAATTATTAAAAATAAACTATATAGGCTGATTAAAGAATTTTATATTATTTAGTATATCTGTTTTTATTATTATTAAAGTTATAGTTAATAATATCGGCTGGAAGTTTTTAAAATTATATCTAGTAATTAATATTTATACTCTAAATATTTTTATTATTTCTAATATATATTTAGTTTTAATATAAATAAATATAATTATCATACTTATCGGAGCAGTATATCTGTCTATACTTAATATAATTAAAATATTATATTAATAGTCTGTTTATTTAGATAATTAGAGATTTACGGTATAGTTTTTTATTAAAAATAAGAATTTCTTAAGATATATCTAATAAACTATCTAAATTTAATATTATATATCTAATAATAAGTTAAGAATCTTTTATATATAATATAAAAATTTCTTTATATTTATATTAACAATTTTATTTTTTTTTCTAGTAAATTTGTCTAATATTTTAATAAACTAAGAAATTTTTTAATAAATATAAGTAAATATATATAATATGTTTTTTTAATAAGTTATTTCTCGGGTTCCCCTTAATTAAAATTTTAGATTAGAATATTAATATCTTTAATATAATTATAACTAACTTAAAAATTGCTGTAATTATAAAACTAGATTTTTTCAAAATATTAAGTAAGTTAAATTATTTTATTAGCTTAATAAATTAACTAAAAGACTATATTTTATTTTATACTAAAATAATCTGCTTTTTACAGCAAAAGAAATTCTTTTAATTAAAATAATTCTAAAAGACCTGAAAAAGACTATAAAATAAAACCAAACTTTAAAATCTTTATTAATCAAATTAACAGACCGGAAGATACAGTTGTTCGAAATAATTAAAAATATTTTATACTAAAAACTAGTTTTAGTCTATTTTAATAAAATCAGAATATTTTATATCGACGTCGATACGTCTAAATAAAAAAATATAAAGATTATATTATTTTATATAATATTAGATAATTTCTTAAGCCCGAAATATAGTACCAAATAGATATTAATAGAAGTCTTTCTATTAAATATTATCTAGTTAATTTTTTTTAAGTCGCGAATTAAGTATTCTAAAAAAAAATTACTAGTCTACTAAATTAGAAATATTCGGACTTTTTTAAGTAATACAGAAATATAGATATTTTATATAAATAATATAAAAAACAGTAGTCTATACTAACTACTAGATAATTAAGCTATTATTTAAGTAAATTTTATTAATATTAATATTAATAATATAACTGTATTTATATTTTATTTATATAATCTAGTATTTTTATTAATTCCAATTTCTTATTATATATAAACTAAAAAGACTGTATATTATTCAATATATTATTAGAATTATTATTTTTTACTATAGATATAGCTGATAATAATAATTTTTATTTTAATATATTATATACCGATATTTTATAAAATAAGCCAGTAATTTTACTAGTATATCTTACTAATAATTTTAAATAAAAAACTCAAAATATCTATTTAAATAATAAAAAATAATTGTAAATTATTAATCAGATTAAAAAAAAAATAATAAAGCCTAAGCTTTGGTGGAATTATTATTTTATATAAATAATAAACTTTTTTTTAACTTTTAAAACTTACTGTATATATCTTTATTTATACTTAAGAAAATTCTTAAAAAGATTTATAATATTCTTAGATATCTTAGAAAAAAACTATATAATTAAAAATCTTTATAAATTAACTTTTCTATATTACCGGTATTAAATAAAGTAATATATCGCCTATTACAGTAAGTATAAGAAAAAAAATATTTAAATACTATTTTTATAAATAATTATAATTTATTTTATCGCCGCTAGTATTATATTATATATTAATAATTAATATTATTACAGCCCTTCCGGAGAGAAAAATTAAAAAAATTATAATATTATACTTGCCATAATATATAAGTATATTAAAAGAATTATAATAATCTCTAGTTACTATAATTAAAATATTATATAATAGACCGGACCTTTTCTTAAAAAACTTATAGTTAAAGATTAAAATATTCCGAAAGTTCTAATTAATAATAGAAATTTAAAATTGTTATTAAAATTATAAATAATATTACTTATATTACTAAAAATAAAATAATATTTTACTACTGCCAGCTATACCCAGGAAGATAAATAAAATAAAAAAATTAACTAAATAATTAAGATTTTTTTTTATTATATAATAATATTACTAGCAAATACTACAGACTGGCTAAAATTATTATTATAAATATAAATAATTCTAAACTTATATAAAATACTTCTACTTACTTATTTTTATATATTTTAATATATAGTATAGAGTTGCCAACTATACTTAATCTTAAAATATTTATATAATTATATAAAGATTATTTTTAAAATTTTCCGGCTAGAATAACTGTGTTTAAAATATTATAAATTATATAGATAAATATAAAATAATATTATAATACTTAGTATCGAGATATAGTCTTTAAAAAAAGATTTTATTAAGTTATAACTATATTAAGATTATAAAATTATAGTAATTTTAAAAAAAAAACTTAATAATATATTTACTAGACTTTTTAAAGTTCTAAAGAAAAAATCGGCCTTAGTATATTATCTAAAATTATTCCCGGGTTTCTATATATATTTAGTTATAAGTATTACTTATTTTAAATTATATTTAAAAAGATTAAAAAAGTCTAAAATTCTTTAAAAAGATTTTTTTAATTATTTTTTATCTGAATCTGAACTAGAGTGGTTAACGGCCAGGTCAGATTAGGTTAGAGTGGATTAACCTGACCGTTATACCTTAACCTTAATCTGACTATAATCTGGCGGTCAGATTAAGATAC
The DNA here is from genome assembly GCF_003184695.1 of Aspergillus brunneoviolaceus CBS 621.78. Taxonomy (NCBI): domain Eukaryota; kingdom Fungi; phylum Ascomycota; class Eurotiomycetes; order Eurotiales; family Aspergillaceae; genus Aspergillus; species Aspergillus brunneoviolaceus. The sequence continues at coordinate 97,853 of NW_020290749.1, read as the reverse complement.
AAAAAAATTTTAACTGTACAGTTATAATTAGATTAAAATATAACTATTATTTTAACTATTTATATCTACTAATTAGAAAGATTAGGTATAGCAGGTAGATTAATAACCGCAGATTAATTAGTAATATATATATCTTTTTTATACAGATAATATATAAAATATAATATACTTTTAATTATAGTATAATAATATTATCTAGATTTAGCTTATTTACTTAATCTATTTAATTTATTTAATTTATTTAATCTATTTAATTTATTTAATCTACTTAATCTCTTCTTCTGTAGTTCCGAGAAGTATATTATACTTTAAAAAAAATATTTACAGAATCCAGTATAAGAAATATAAAATTTAATATTAAATAAACTAATAAGATTATACTATTTTTTATATTATTTAGAATAATAATTATAATAGCAAAGAAATCGAGAAGACCAGATTTTTATTTTTATCTAAGTATATATAATATTTAAAGATTTAGATAAAGCTAGCTTTTCTATTTCTAATAATAATCTATTTTCTAGATTATTTTTAAGATTATTTATATTCTTATTTTTATTAATATAGAAAATAGTAATCATCTTATTCTTTTTTTATTTTTTAGATATAAAGATAATCGAATCCGGATTAAGATTATTAAAAATATTCTAATATTTTTTATTAATAATAAAATAATTAGTATATATCTAAAGTATTACTATTTTAATTATATTAGAATAAAGACAGTTCTAATAATAATAGTAGATATCTTAAAAATTATTAAATAAATATTTAATACTAATACTATTAATAGCAACTAAGAGGAAATCTCTAGCTATTTAATAAAAAATCAAAAACTAATTACGGCGGGACTTCTAGTAAGCAAGAATATTAATATATTTTATAATATTTAGAATAATATTAATTTAATTAAAAATATTTTAATAAGCTATATATCTTTAATATTTAAATATATTTTAAGTTTTTTAAATATCTCAGCTGCCGGTAAGAGTCTTTAATATTTAAAAATATTATAAAAAACTTTATCCAGGCCTAACAGTAACCCGGAGATAGTTAATAATATATTAATAACCAGATTCTAATTATAATAAAAATAGAATATCTTTTTAAAAACAGTTCGATATTTAAAATATTAATTAGTATTATTATCCAGTCAGATATTTTTTTTGAATTTCTTAAGCTTTGATATTAGATTTAGAATAATTATAATTATATAAATATAGTCTTCTGTCTGATAAATATAATAATAATATTTTCGGAGCTTTTAATATATATTTTATAAGCTTTTAAAAATTTTTTTTTTTTAAAATACCCGCTTTCTTACCAGTCAGTTGATTAAATAATTTAAATAATTAAAAAGATTATTATAAATATTATAAATTTTATAAATAATAGGCCTACTGTTCTTAGATAGATATAATATAAAAAAAAAAAAAAGATATAAAAGCTTAAAAAAATATTTTATCTGTTTTTATTTAATTATAGTAAAATAAAGATAATTAATATTACTATAATTATAGTACTAAATAAAACTGTTAATTGCTTAATAAAGATTAAATATCTAATAAATTATAAAATAGATTAAGTTTCAGTAAGTTTTATAATTAAAAAAAAGATAGTAGACTGAGTCTGATTCGAATTATTAAATAAACTGAAACTTTTTATAATATTAAAAACTTATATTTATAAATTATATAATTTTTTAAATCTATAATTAAGAATTAGTATTATTAGCTATTATTAAAAGAAGATTTTTAAAATCTATTTATAAAAGACTAATTCAGATAATTTCTACTATAGTAGAGGCTTTTTATATTAGTTTTTTATAGATAGCTTCTAGAATATATCTTTTTAAAAATTCTTAAAATACCAGAAGAGACTTTAAGACTTTTATTATAATTTTTTTATATATATTTAATAGTATTATTTAAGGTCTTAATCTGAAGTTTCTATAGAAGAATATTAACTATAAGCTGAATTATATAAATAAGATAGAATATATAATACTAGCTTTAAATAATTATTATAAGATTAGGGTTAAATAAAATATTATAAACCTAGATACTTTAGCTAAACTAAGTTTAAAGTTTAGATAAAATTATACTAAATATTAAATTATTATTATTAGTATTATTAGTTGTTATATCTAATAACCGATAGAATAGATTGTGTTTATATAAAACTAATAAAATAATTATAGCTAGATTTTTACTAATATAAGATTTAGATACCAGTCGGAAGTTTAGTAGAACTTTATAATAATTTATATTTTTTATTAAAAAATATCTAGTTAAAGTAAGAAATACTTTCTGATTAGAATTAGTCTAGTAGTTTATTATAACTAATATTTTTCTAATATCTAAAAACTTTAATAACAGCTGTATATATATATTTTTTAATAATTCTAAAAAATATTCTTTAAT
>NW_020290749.1:20593-95420 GCF_003184695.1 Aspergillus brunneoviolaceus CBS 621.78 | reverse complement strand
ACTGATCCAAACCGCGCGGTGGCGGAGGCGGTTCGCGATGCGACACTGCGGATTAGAAGCCAGTACTGGCAGAATCCATTGGCTTGGGCTTTGTATACTCATGTGGGAGCTTAGTGGTTTATCAAGGGGGTGTCGCATTTCAAATGACAAATGGACCCTGCGCATCCACGGTCCATCTTTTCGAGTGTCCTCATTGAGATAGGCCGTACATAATCAATTGGATGAATAGTCTTGCGTAAGTCAGTTGACTAGCACATACGACCACAGGGTGTGGAAAACAGGGCTTCCCGTCCGCTCAGCCGTACTTAAGCCACACGCCGGGAGGTTAGTAGTTGGGTGGGTGACCACCAGCGAATCCCTTCTGTTGTATGTTTTTGCTTTAATTTTATATTTTCAAAAACAGTCATGGATAATTGGATATCAATCCACTCTAGACACATGCAATACGCGCCGTGGCTTGTTGGGGACGCTATGGCTGGTGTCCTCAGGTCCGGGCTAGGCTCAGCCTTGTCGGTTTGACAGCCTCATTTGCACGTCCTTCGAAGCAAATTTGAAAGCACGGAAGGAAACCTGAGGTGCATAGCCCCCTTCCCTCGTCCTTAAATAGACGTAATTTTCCCTGTCTTTACGTCTGCAAAGCAGTTCCAGCAAAGACCTCTTTGTTCTGGCTTCTGCAAAGGTCACCACGATATGGGTTCTCCCAAGAATCCAGAGTCCGAAAGGACTATGCGGCCATCAACTCCCACCCGTATTACTACGATTTATCCCAGCCCTCCTCCCACACCCATTGCGCCTGGCAAGGCAGCCGTCTTGAACCGAGAAGAAAAGCTCAACAGGGCCGCAACCCCTCCCGGCGAGAATGACGACCAGGCCAGAACAGGCACCCTGAACTCTTCTCAAAAGGAAGAGGATCCAATACCAGAGTCAGCTGAACTACCCCCATGGCCAACCCCCACGAGCATGGAGGAGTTTATCAACTCGATGCTCAGAGAGAGTACCTGCGGGGGCTGGACAACAAACAATACGCCATGTAAAAGATCGCGCCGACCTGTGGCCAGATCTGTGGTTAATGAGGGGGTCATATCCTTGCGGAGCCTGCCCCCGTCCTGTTCCCATTCAAAAATGGTAGAATCATTGAAGAAGCTTGCGTTGTTGCTTCATTGTTCCATGCACAGGAGCGAAAGGTCGGTCAATACTCGGGTAGAGGCCTGGCTGACTGAGTATTTTCTTCGTCCCGGTGACACCACAGCCCTGCTCAGAAAGGCATTGCAAAAGTACGGTACCAAGTGCAATGGGACGAAAGATGACACAAGGCCATGTCAAGAAAGTATTGGGGGAAGACAGGTTCTGGCAATACAGTTGATCACAGACAGAATCTTGGAGCCCGAGGTCTACCTTCACGACGGAAGGTTGAAAGTATGGCTGAAAAGACTCGGCCAGAACACTCTTTGTTCCCAGCATAGAGACGAACAGCTCCAAGAGCAAGTGGCTAAGCTGACTGCAGCTGTTACAATCGCGCGAGGCTCGCAGTTATTGACAGAAATAACCAAAGGTATTTCTGAGAACCAGCACGAAACAGAAGAGCCATGGCAAGGTCCGTATGCCCCCCGCTCCCCCCCACGTTCAGGCTTATATTACCCCATAAATCATAGAGAACTATCTCTGACGCTGAAACAGCCCCAGGTCACGATACCTCTCCTCTCCACCTTGTTGCAGATCTCAATTCGGGTAGCCAAGGCTGCAAGCCGGACAGTAATTATCTCCAAACGATCAGCGACTGTTTAATTCCGCGGAATTACAAGCCAGGTTATGTCTACGCTTATACCGTGGATGCAAATGAAGCATTCATCAAAATTGGCTACACCACCCGCGAGGTCTCCGTCAGGCATGCAGAGTGGGAATTCGAATGCAACCGGAAGATCAAAAGTCTTTACCCTGATCCGGCTGCCACCGGCGTGCCAATTCTTGATCCCCGGCTCATTGAGAGCATCTGCCATGCAGATCTGCGGAAAGGAAGTGTTCGAGTGGACTGCAGCGCTTGTCAAAAAGAACACGTGGAATGGTTCAAGATTTCTGCGCAGAGGGCAATCGATACCATTGAAAAGTGGTCTCAGTGGATGGCTCGGGTGGCCTGTCGGCCCAGCTGGAAGAATGAAGTAAAGGTGAGGGTGCGCGGTACTTCAGACCTTGCAGAAGCATTGCACGCATTGATGCAGCTTTGCCCAGCTACTTGCAAGTAAAAGCAGTTGACAGTCTGCATTGATTATCATTGCTTTTGAGCCAGCTTTGCCGCTTTCTTGGTGTATTCCTTGTGGTTTTGATTTATCTGATGTTGTAAGCTTGGTTCTGTATTTTCTATTCTAGAATAAACACTAGGCCAACCTCTTCAATGATGTGATTAGGGGACCTCTGCTACAGCGGGTCCAATATCTAGCTGTAGAAGAGCCGGCCTTTTTCCTTTTTATGCTTGGCGAGTAAATTCTGTACTATGCTTCTTGCCTTTGCTATCTTCTTCTGTATTTATCTAGAAAGCGCTCTAAAGCCCTACTTGAACTCTCTCCAGAAGTATTTATGTTGCGGAACAGAGCTTTTGTTTCAATTGACGAATATCCTGAGAACAGTCGACTATCCACTCTCTGGAACTTCATTTCCCAGATCTTACCCGGCTCTCAAATTGGTCGTAGTTCAAATTTCGTCCACCACAAGTAAATCGGGACAGGTTACATGGCAGCCGTGGGCGCTTGGTGACCGCTATCTTATTTATACTGTTGTATGTTTTTGTTTTTGATCCTGCATCCACTGCATCTTTGTCTCTTGGCTGTCTTATCTAAAAGGGTTGCCGCGGTTTGCTGCTTGGGTCATCTTCAAGAATCAGCCTGGCTGACCCGCCTGATGCAACTTAACTGATATGGTGTACATTGCCAAAACAATGTCCACTAAGGGTCACTAAGCCACTTAACTGATTCCCTCTTGAGGCCACCGACTGCCCCGAGCACGTAACTGCTTTTTGTGTGCATGTACCTGGTAAGATGCCATAGTACGAGAGCATGACTCTTGGCAAGATGCGAGTTGTTGACCAGTCAGTGGGTAGGACGGCACATTACCACTGACTCAGTTCTCATTACTTAGAAAGTGTATGCCAACCTGCTGGACTGAAGCTATAGCACTGCGGGGTCTTTCTCAATACCATCCCTCCTCAACTCAACTCGGTGCTCGGAACAATTCCCGGCCATGAAAGTGGGACCCCAGGCCCGATCCGAGGCCGAAACGGTAGGAGTTTGCGAATCCCCCCACACCACTGCACGCGAGGCTCACCTTGGCATTTACATGCTGTACAACAACAACAGCAACAACAACACAAGAGAATCGCAATTACAGGGTAAGCTTGATTTGACTGCAAGTCGACTATATCACGCTATCACCGCCGAGCAAGCATGGCATGCGCCCAAGCATGCTGTTTCGTGCAGACCCACTTCGAAGAAGGCGACATGGCATCCGGGCCCCGCCGTCGGTTTGGCCTGCGATGGTCGGTGGGCAGGAAGACTCAGACAGTCACACGCGGACACTGCCGTAACGACCTAACATGCCCAAATCAGATGGTCAGATTAGATTGCCACGATTTATAAGATTGATAATCGATGCTGTATCAAGCAGAAGCACGACAGCTTGCCACTTTCGGACGGCCGAACTTCCGATGCCCGAACTTCCGACGTACGATCCCATCTAGACATAACCAGTGGGAATCCAAGAGAAAAAGGCTCCTAGAACGGACGGCATCCTTTCGATGCGTCGAGAAACTAATACTGCGGAAATTGCCCGATGGCCAGAAGAATCTCGTCTTCGGCTATTACTGCATCGGGTCGGGCGACAAGATGAATGCCAGTCAAGTGAACTTACTCGGCAAGGAAGCGAGGCCAACGATAACCTGTATAGTGGATAAACGTGCGTAGGCAAGTATGGCCCGGTAAGTCTTGGCCTTCTGGTCGAACTACCAGCAAACACAGAAGAAAACTCTGCGCAGGCCAGTACGGTTCCTGTTCACTCATATACAACCGAGACGGAGATTAGTCTTCGGGTGCAGGTCGCGGATTTCCTTGGCCTGGACGGGGGGTCCAAGAAGCACATTTCGCCGTAGATGCTTGAGGTCTTGGCTTTTAGGCCTGTTCAGGAATGAACCGCCGACAAATGCATGCCCAAGGACGCTTGATACAAGGCAAAGTGTCGAGCTCGGAAGAACTGCCGATGATGAAGTGGAGGATCGAGTCCCGTCCGAGCGGAAAGGGTAGGAGCTTGCGAGAACAGAAAAAAAAAAAAAAAAAAGCTGCCAAGAATCCCCACATCCGCATTGAAGCTCATCTTGGCGACCCACTACTACTGCAGGTTGTGCAGACTGCTATCTCCAAACAAGAACAAGAAGCCTATGGGTGGCCATCTCGTGCACATAGCTCGGGCGTCAAGTCGAATCAGGTCTGTTCTCGCAAAGTATGACTCATTCAATTAAGATTATTTGATGACAAGCAGGTAGCCGAGCGAAATTTGACATAGATGAATTTTCTGACAGCAGGAAACAACAAAACACGGAACCAGTCGATCAACCAGAACAACGGACATGATGTCTGGTGCGCCATCGAAGTTGATCTTCACTTTTTTTATTCCTCTCCCCGACCCTACTCTTGCCGCACACCCCTGCCCCTGCTCACTTCATCTCCACCATCTGCTGCTCCACCACAGCCTCCTCATTGAACAGCCCACTGTGCACCTGGCGCACAATATCCTCTCCGTTCTCCTGCAGGGCCGCAAGCTTGGGCTTGGCGTACCACTTGAGACCCGGCACCTTGGCCAACCCGATCAGGATGCGCTCGCGCAGGGACCGCTTTCCCGAGCGCTCCTCCCACAGCATGTAGGCCACGCACAGCATGATGAAGATCCAGTAGACGTTGTAGGAGATGATGGAACCGTACGTGCCGGTGTTCTCCCATCCGAGAATTGCGTTGAAGACGTCCCATCCGTTGTCGGTCTCCGCGTTGCAGCAGTTGACGTGCCAGACCGTCTGGAGGATGTTGTACGAGCCCGCTCCGCTGCCCTCTTCGGCGACGTCGGATCCCACCCCCTTCTGGTACTCGTAGTACTGCAAATCCCAGATCGACTTGGAGAACATTCCCGCTGCAATCAGATACAGCACACAGGTCGAGGCAATAAGGAAGAGCTGGATGGACATCACATTACCACCGCGGTAGATGAGGTAACCACAGGTCAATCCGGCCAGCATGCCGGTGATGACGGGCAAAGGGAAGGCAGTAGCCGGGTAGCCGAGCGAGACACCACCGACGAAAACAACAGCTTCGACACCCTCACGCATAGTAGTGATGAACGGAAGGAGGAACATGGCGTAGCGGCGGGCCCAGTCCCCGAGCCACTTGGACTTTCGATGGTGCTTGCTCTTCTCAACGAGCGCCTTGGCGATCTTAATGCGCCACTGCTCTTTGGTCTTGTTGATGCGTAGCAGAGCCAGACCCATGACGGTTACAATGACGGTTGCGATCAGGTAGAAAATACCTTCCCAGAGATCTTCGGCGTTGGACCAGATATCGTGGCCCAACCCGTAGAAGACACCGATGAACGCGCCACCGATAATCAAGCAGCAGACTATGCCGGTTATCGAGCCCGCCCATACTTGCCGCACCAGCCGTTTGTAGATCCCCTGGTCCTGGTGTGGCTGGCCCAGACTCTGCTTGAGGAAGGCGAGGAGCACCGAAACAATAATTACCGCTTCGAGACACTCGCGGAAAACGATGAAGAAGACCTGGACAGCAAAGACATTGACCATGGTGGGCGACTGCGGGCGAAGAAAGTTCGCACGGGAAGAACTTGAGTCTAGGTTTGGAAACCCTGAGAAACACAGTTGTAAATGCAGGTCTCCGACGGGGACTATATAACGGCTTCGTGGAATGCACACCCTCTGTCGGTTGCCCCTCCCTTGCTTGCTCGCAGCGGCAATTTCTGGCGAGAGTCGGCCCAATTTTTCCCAATTTTTCCCACCCTAGTTCCTCAACCGTATTTCGGAGAGACATCTTATCTGATCATTCGACGCTTTTGCCTCGCAAGGTTGACCCTGTTCCGGCTCGGGGGGATCCACTGCCCAAGACCCGTCAAGCACCGAACCCAATCTTATCATCCCTTGGCCAATCATTCCAAGACCCACCACCATCTGATATGGTCGGGATGGGGGCCAGTTCGTATCGAAAACAAACTTACCATCCACCCACCTTCCTCCATCCTTGTTACCACTAGTTGATGCGCCAAGCGAGCAAGAAAATTCCCGCGGCGTGCGCCCCCGTATAAAGCAAGTACACCGGAACCACCATAGATCGTGTTGCTCTCTTCTCCCAGGAGTCTGTCATCCTCCCTGCCTTCTTTTCCCGCGGTCTTCCCCTTCCCTCTAGTAGAGATGTTACCCTATCTTTGCTATTTGCTGGTGCTGGTGTTCAGCAAGCCTCTGCTGGCCAAAGAAGTTGTCTACGACTTCAACGTCACCTGGGTGACAGCCAATCCCGATGGACTGGCTGATCGAAAGGTGGTGGGTATCAACGGGCAGTGGCCCCTGCCTGTCATCGAGGTCGATAAGGGCGATCAACTCGTCGTGAATATGTACAACGGACTCGGTGACAAGAGCACCAGCATTCACTTCCATGGAATGTACCAGAACGGCACCAATGATATGGACGGGCCCTCGATGGTCACCCAGTGTCCTGTCGCCCCCGGGTCCAGCATCACCTACAACTTCACCGTCAACCAGAACGGGACATACTGGTACCACTGCCACACCGATTACTGCTACCCCGATGGGTATCGCCAGGCGTTGATCATCCACGATAACAACTCCTACTTCGCCGATGAGTACGACGAGGAGTTCACGGTGACCTTGAGCGACTGGTACCATGAGCTGGCCGAGGACATCAAGCCCAAGTTCATGTCGCTGTACAACCCGACCGGCGCCGAGCCCATCCCGAACTCCTGGCTCTTCAACGATACCCAGGATCTGAGCCTGTCCGTGAAGCCCAACACAACATATCTGCTCCGACTGGTCAATCTTGCAGCCTTCACCGCCCAGTATTTCTACATTGAGGACCATACCTTCAAGATTGTGGAGATCGATGGTGTCTACACCGAGCCCACGGAAGCGGACATGCTCTACCTGGGCGTGGGACAGCGATACAGCGTGCTGCTCACCACCAAGGACACGGCCACCAAGAACTACGCCATCGTCACGGTGGTGGATTCCACGCTGCTGGACACCATCACGCCGGACCTGCAGCTCAACAGCACCAATTGGCTCGAATACGACTCCTCCGCCACACACCCGCAAGCCAACATCACAGTCGCCGAGTCGTCGGACCTCAACCCCTTTGACGACGCGACGCTCGTGCCCTACGACCACATGGCGCTGCTGGAGAACCCGACCGTCTCGATCAACGTGGCGGTGGTCATGGACAACCTCAACAACGGCGAGGGCTACGCCTTCCTCAACGAGATCAGCTACACCGCCCCCAAAGTCCCGACGCTGTACACCGTCATGTCCGCGGGCGAGCTGGCCACCGACCCCACCGTCTACGGCGACTACACGCACACCTACGTGCTGGACCACAACGACATCGTCGAGATCATCCTGAACAACAACGACACGGGCTCGCACCCCTTCCACCTGCACGGCCACAACTTCCAGGTCATCGACCGGTACCCGTCCTACGGCCCGGACTTCTTCGAGTTCGCCGACGCCGGCATCCCGCAGCCGTTCGACGCCAGCAACCACTCCGCCTACCCGGCTTACCCGCCCCGCCGCGACGTCGTCGTCGTCCCGCCCGAGGGCTACGTCGTGCTGCGCTTCCGCGCCGACAACCCCGGCGTCTGGTTCTTCCACTGCCACATCGACTGGCATCTGATGCAGGGCCTGGCCATGACCTTCGTCGAGGCGCCCCTCCTCCTCCAGGAGAGGCTGACCATCCCCGAGGACCATTACGCCGCCTGCAACGCCTCGGGGGTTCCCTATGTGGGCAACGCGGCCGCCAACACGGAGGATTACCTCGATCTCAAGGGCCAGAACAAGCAGCCGGGTTGGATTCCGGACGGCTTCACCACGCGTGGTATCGTCTCCATGGTGTTCACGGTGTTGAGCGCTTTCCTGGGCATGGGGTCGATCGCGCTCTACGGGTTGTCGGACCTCAAGTTTGTGAAGAAGCCCGAGGCCCAGGCGGACGGGAGTGGGCAGGCTGGGCAGGGGGATGAGTATCGGGATTAGAGGACGTGGATTTTCACTATATGTGGTTAATATGTGCTTTAAAATTGTGCAGTGTTGATATATTTAATGGTATGACTTTGTTTACTGTGTGATCAGTCGTGTGGTCCTGAATTGGGTTGAGGATGGTGTCTTGTATTCGAGTTGTAAATATAGTGTTGAAGCGCTCCTTCTGACACCTTTCTTATCTGATCGCAATATTTCCGGTCGGACATCGGTTCCCTTCGCTGGTCGGGGATCTGAGTGGGCGGGCTGATCACCCACGATCACCTCCCTGGGAGGGGCGGGAGCATCACATGGAAATTAAAAAGTGAGGGGGGGGTTTCGTTACAAACCCACGAGCTACTAAGTACTCCGTAGATGACGAACAATTCCAGGTGATCGTACAGTGGTGGGAACTTCTCCAGGCTTGTTGACATTATTGCTGAGTACTACCTACATGCGAGTGATCATTGCTGCCCAAGGCCCCCAAGAAAGTGGGTGGCAGTAAGTCTGGCATGGGAAGGCGGTAAGTAAAAAACCAGTTTCAAAGTGTCTGTCTTCCTTCTGATTCTTGCGACGCCGGGGCTGTACTGTATGTCCCCGGGCGAGTGTCGCCAGCTCCCGCGGTGCGCTCTGGCTGTTGTACTGTACTATCTTTCTGCTACAGCTAGGAGGATATCAATACTCATTTCAGCATCATGTTGATATACTTGTGTGCGCTTAGTTACTTACTCGTTCCGTATATGTTTGGAAATTGTCTTTTGGCTTGTTTTTTGCTGTTGACCTGTCAGTTCGTAGTGTGCTTGATCAATATAGTATCTTTTTGGGATAGAGACCCATGACGACACGGATTCTACAACAACTTCGGGTTTGGGGCAGCCATTCGTGATAATACCACCATCTCATCACCACAATTATGTAGGGGTAGATTAAGAGCACCGAGTGCAGGGACAGTGAAGAGAGGCTTGGTGTGAAGACCCCCGGTGGTCGGGACTGCGCCGCCAGCCTCATCGACATTATAGGCCTCAGGCAGCACGGCAGTAAATCTATCTTAGGGAGGCGGTGAAATGCCTTCCAGTTTCCGGTGGGGCAGGAAATTCTTCCGCGCGATTCGTTCCTTTTCATTCGTGCGCAACCCGGCGACGGTGCCCTCCTCTAACTTTTGCTTTTGGTCTATGCCAAGTTAGCGACAGTACAGACATATATCCTTCTGCGCTCAGTCACTTCCCAGCGTTGATTAAAATTACACTCCACGTCCTCGCACCTCGGTAGGCAATTGCTATAGTAGCCTGCTAGGATCTACCACTGTATAGAAGCGCAGGTGCGGCGGTGCCGACAGGCCAACCGTGCAGAAGCTGACACCGCCACGGGTTGATCTCAGCCACTGTGGCGGTGGGTGAGCGGACCAATGGGCGGCCAGTGCATCACCGCCATTCTGACTTGGCCCTCAGGCAGGAAGCTAGAAGAGGGGTTCGCAAGGCGACTCGGGACGAAATTCTTCCTTCTAGTCCCTGTCTAGCGCTCTTAGCCCTCCCTAGTCCGGTCGCATCACTTCCCAGCTTTTCCATCATGGAACAGGGAATTTCTCAGCATCGAGAAAGCAGTAACAGTGGAGTTGAGTTGAGTAGAGAAGCAGGTTGTTCAGGATATTCAGGATACACTTATTGAATCCATTGATCTCACCCATCGGCCACAATCCATCCACCATGTCCAGACGTCAGCACACTTTGAATAGTCTAGTACAACGTGGTACTTCGACCAGACAGCAAACTCCTCTCCACGTCAGGTACCGGTACAATTAACCTCGGATGGAGCCACAGCACTGACACTCCGGATGACATGGCCCTGATTTTCTCCATCCACACACACGTCAGTCAACCTTAGGCAGTGACAACACTGACAACACTCCCCTCCCCAGCGATCCATGCAGCCACTCAAGCCTATTTTGCAGCCCGCCTGCTGCCTTGCTCTTGGCTTCATCGACACCCAACCGCCGGGTGGAGGGATGCGGTGATCGCTGCTCCCGTTCGTTGCTTTATGCCCATCCCCTAGGCGCCGCCTGGGGTCATTGCGTCCTATGATTTTAAATTCCGTCCCAGCCCCCTCGGATTCACTTTTCTGTAATCCTGTTCAATTCTCCTATATGGTTGCCTTGAGTATCTCTGCTTTGCTCTGCCTATCGGTCCCTATCGGTCGCGAAATAACTCCTTTGGGTGGCGTGGATTTCCCGTTTGCTCCGTACTACCTCCTAGCGCCTTAGACTGCATTTCGATCCCGCCGCTTGCCGCCGCTTATCGGGTTTGCGAGGGCTTTGCCGTTCGCTCGTGATCATCGTCCCATCCCCTCACCAGCTGTGCTGTATCATTTCAGCTGTCTTTGTTGATATTTTGCCATCGGAGGTATACCTCGCCATTCACTACTACCTAGCAACTATTCCGGCTATCATATAACCAAACCGACACCACTCCACCTCACCCTAACGGTTAACCCAACTCAGTGCCCTCAGTGATACCCACAATCCAAGCCAAGATCGGGGCCAAAGAAATCCCAACCCCACTGAGGATCCCAACTATCAAGACACTATCAACTAGTCTTGCGCTACACCGCTCGTCTGACGTCCATTCCCCCGCCCCTTTTTGCCGGAATTTCCCCCCATCCTTAAAAGTTGAAGATTTGGACCAGAATTGAATGTCGAACTGGAAGTTGCTTCTTCATCGACTTAATCCAGTCGTACTGGAAACCCATTCGACTTGACATAAAAGTCCCGGAGTTGAAGCACCCTCCCAACCATGGCGCCGTTGGGCGAGACCATCGCGGTGATTGATAAGTCCGGGAAGGTGGTTAGCACGGTACGTCTGCGCTTGCTTCTCCACAATCAGTCGCGATAAGGGACTGACCTCTTTCCCTGCGGGGTCACAGAGTAAACACCTCTTCGGGGTATTCAGCCAAGCCAAGAATGCCTATCGGGAACGCAAAGCCCAAGTGCAGTCCGAGCGGAACGCCAAGATCGCGGAGAGGGAAGCCCTGAAGGCGTTACAGAACTACCACATTGACGGGGGTGACCAACATTATCAGTACGACGCGGCGCCGTCCGTTGCATCATCGCGACGGAGTCATTCGCGACACTACTCGGGCCGCAGTCGCAGCCATCAGCGAAGTCGCAGCCATCACCCTCGCGGGGGGTCCCTGTACGAGGAAGACTACGAAGCCGACGACTACTACAACCAGCCCCGAGAAATGGTGCGACGACACACACACCACGATGTGGGCGTGCGGGAGATGGAACGGCCGGTTCCGGTCCGCTCCCGGTCCGACCACCCCTCCCATGTGGATATGGATCTGGCCTACGGCGAGTTTCACCCTTCCGCACTGGAACAGCAGCAGCAGCAGCCCCGCCAGGGCGAGCTGGTCCCACACCAACATGGCCAACTCCAACGCATCGAGGACCCCGAATTGAACGGTCTCGTCACCCGCGCGCAGTGGCTCCTCGAGGAAGCCGACTGCATGCAGCACACGGCCACTGCGACCATCGCCCACCTGCAGAAGAACCCGGACTCCATGGCGGCTGTCGCGCTCACGCTGGCTGAGATCAGCAATCTGGTCACCAAGCTGGCCCCCTCGGCGCTTGGGGCGCTCAAAGCCGCCGCACCCGGCGTGTTCGCGCTCCTCGCGAGCCCGCAGTTCCTCATCGCGGCCGGGGTGGGGCTGGGAGTGACGATCGTCATGTTCGGCGGCTACAAGATCATCAAGCAAATCCAATCAGCATCGAAAACCCCGGTGATCGAAGCAGCCCCACAGCAACCACCATACCCACAGCAATCCCCCCGAGACGGGGCAATGGACGACCCCAGCATGGAGGACATGATGGAGCTCAACACGGACTGCCTGAGCAGCGTCGAGATGTGGCGCCGCGGGGTGGCCGACGCCGAGGCCGAGAGCGCCGGCACGTCGGTGGATGGCGAGTTCATCACCCCGACCGCCGCCATGATGTCGGGCATTGATGTCACGACGGCGCGGATGACGCGTGACCCGCGCTTCAAGTTCGATGACGACGAGGAGCGCTCGATGGCCTCCTCGCGGCGGTCGCGGCGGTCGCGGTCGCACCACCACGGCGGCAGTAGCGGCAGATCGCGCGCCGATCACGGGCCCCCGGAGTCGTATGTCGGCTCTAAAACGCCTTCGTCGCATCACACCTCGTCTAAACCGGAGGCCAAAAAGTCCAAGGAGAAGACGAAGCGGTCCAGTCGCTTGAGGCTGATGTTCACGACCTGATGCGAGGGGACTGTCTGTGCCTGTGCACGGCCTATGATTTTACGATACTACTAAACGACAGACCGCACCCGGGTTGAAAATGATGTATAAAGTGTTGATGATTCTTTCGTTCCTTTTCTTTCTTCTTAGCTTGCAAGGCATGGCTCTGTGAGATTATGTCGGGCATAGGTTGATTGTGTGATGTCACATTGAGACGTCATGACGGGGCGTTTATTGTATTCGGAACCAAGTCAGTGTTCGCATTATATTCTTGTATCCCACTAGAAAGAGTGGACTACAATTATTCTCAATCGGGTCTCTAAGCGGTGGTTGCGCTTCGGGAGGTTTTTTATTTCATGCATCTTTATCATATACACTGGCGTTCAGGGGCAGTTACCATCTTCTATTACAGCAAAACTCACTTTCTTCCGGTCGGACTTTTCAATCTGTACATACAACTCAGAAGCTTGTTTTTTCTTTTTCTTTTTCTTTTTCTTTTTCTTTTTCTCATTGATTTTCTACAGACAGTACAGCTGTCCGTCTTTCGTCGTTCCCTACCATCATGATATCTATTGAGCAATTTGAGATACCTACGATTCTATTTTTTCCCCTAAGGACCAGGATGGACTACAGAAACTGGTGATCGATAATTCCAGGGCCCGTTGCATGGCGGGTTGAGAAGTGCCGACCCTTGCAAGCAATTTGAGTCGCCTTCGAACAAAGTGGCCTTTCAATTCACAACCCTGCATGCATGTATGCATGTTGAACACCGAGAGAGGTCGAGTGCAGCAAAGAGTGGGAAGAAAAAAAAAGACATACAACAGAAGGGATTCGCTGGTGAGCACCCACCCAACTACTAACCTCCCGGCGTGTGGCTTGAACGCGGCCAGAAGGTGGGTGGGTGCCGTGCGGGTGCCGTGCGGGTGAGTAGCGGGAGAGGCCGCTCTACGGTCGGGCGACCGGAAGTGAGATCCTTGAAGCAGTTCAGTTTGGGCAATCTCATTCTCACCTCGGCTCACCTTCAACTACTATTCTCTCCAGAGAAACAACTTGAAAGCTAATGCTTCTAGCATGACACCAGAGCAAGAACAGGAAGCACAGCCCATACCTGAGATTAAAACCATGGTGGTCCCGAGAACCGTGGCCTCTTTGGTTGAAGCAACAGTTTTAAAAGCGCGTTTTGCCTCTCTGGGAAGACAGTAGACATACCGTGCCTTGACACCGGCGTACCGTTTGTCTATCATTTTCCATCCCACTCGGTCATAATGACCAGAAAGTCCAGCGTCCAGTCGAAAGTTTTCAGCGTGACCAAGTCATTGCGACAGAAAAGAGATCGACGCAAAATGTCCCTAGGAACAAAGTCGCACGAGTACAGCAATGATTGCAGCGCAGATGTATGCCTAGGCACTCGAATTCGAGAGTCAGGGAAAGCTAGTATTCGTTTTTTTTCCCCCGCGGACACCTCAGGATTGGAATATGGAATGTGAGAATGCTATGATTCAAATCGCTCAAATAAAATCTAACCTCCAGATGTAACTCGCTGATGTTACTAAGACACAAACGCTGAAATGTCTAATACCCAATCTCTTGAAACCGACCACTCCGAGTCATCGGGGGTTTTGCTATTGTATTTTTAAGCATTCGTCATCTCAATTTCTGTTGACGCCTGTGACACCTTAGACGAAACGACTCCACGACGCGCTTTCGCCGAGAATTCCCCCCATCGCCGGCCCATGGCAACTGCTGGGTGAGCGGCGGTCATACAAATGCACGCAATGGCAATCATAGTGCTCTCAAGGATCATCAGGGCAATTTCATCATTAGCCAAATCACTGCTAAATCCACCTTTCAGCTCCGCAACACGGAAGATCGAGCGAGTGAAGATCGTTGAAACGGCAATGGCAAGACCTTTGCTTGGGTTAGCATACGCTGATCAATGCGGACTGTTTAGTGACACTTGCCCAGAAGGAACATCTGCCATTTCAAACCATTGCGAACAGATGACGTAGACGCATTCTTCATGTCTTCTGAGCTGCGGCGCACTCGCAGGGCGAATTCCGAAGCGAGCACGATGAACAGCATCAACGAGGCGACCTGGAAAGCCAATCCTGTAATCATGATATTGACACCGGTATCGCTGAGGCTTTTTTGGTCTGAGTCGGCGATGGAGGTAATGGCGCCGCCGGCTGCTTGTAGGACTAGAGCGATGATATCGCAAGTGACGAAGAGGATGGTGTATGTACGCGGGCGAATCCTGGAGATCCCCTCCCCGTAGACGATGACAATTCTTCCCAGGCAGATGTAAATGGCGGCGGTGAAGAAGGCCGGGGCAATCGTGAGACAAATGAGGTATCTAAAAGTCAAGTTGCTGATTAGCTTGCTTTATTCAGAGGTATGTCTCAAAGGTCACGTACAGGAGGAATGCGTTAAAGTCGAATGGGTTGCTGTGCATCATGACTCGCCCGATGTATCCCAGGATTTCAAGAATGAGCCCCGCGGTCATTGCCCCCATGTATGTCCATGTTCGGAACCATGTTCCTAGGGCAATTTGTGCGGCGAGGAGAAGGCCGAAGATGACGAGGAAGAGGACATTTGCCGGGATGTTAGGCTGGTAATTGATATAGGCCAAGTCAATTGGGCAAGTTGCCAGGGTGCAGTCGTCCATTTTCATTTCCGACATTTTCAGTGTTGGTACTTCTACTCCTTTTGTCTCTTTTTTCTGCTTGGTCTCTTGGGAGATAGTGAGGAGGAGAAGAGGTAGAATACGAGTCTAGATGGGTCGAGGTTGATATTCCCCTTCTCATAGCATCGAATTCACACACTCTTTATACAACCTGACGAAAACAAGGAGGCCTGAAAATCAGCCACGAGGCTATGCTAGCCCCGATCCTACGTAGGACTATCATTGGCGCGAGTATACTTTCCAGGGCTGACAATGGGCCGTGCCAAGACACGGAGTCCAGGCCAACTCCGAGTCCGCGGACTAGGAGGGGAATTGCTGGGGGCCGGTCCGCGGACTCTTAAGCCCTCCTGTTCCTGTCCGGCCTCCATTTTAGCTTTATTTCTTCAAATGCTGCCTACTATGTCCGCGCTGACCAGTCTAGGCCGAGTCAGGACCTGCGAGAACTGTGTGCGTGCTAAAATTAGGTGCTCGCGCACCTCTACCCTAAGCTGCGATCGGTGTGTAACATCACGCTTCTACTTCTACTTCTCTTCTCTTCGTCTTAGCAACGTAAACCTAACACGCTTTGAAGGTGTCTTCGTCTGAACAAAGATTGTTATTTCCGCCCAACAAAAGCTCGTACTCCTAAGAGGAGGGAGACGTATATCTGCCCACGCCTCGTATCGATACGATCTGCCAAACTGACCGCATCTAATCTAGGCGAATAGGTGCACTCGAGGACAAGGTGAATCAAATATTAGGCCAGATCAATCAGCCTCGCTCAAGCCCGCAACAGGCACCACTGCCACTGCCACTGTCACCGAAAAGCGAAAGTTGTGCTCCGACTCCTCGAAATCCGTGCGATGTGATCGGGAACGGGCTGATCACTCACGAAGAGGCAAATCGGTTGATAGAGAGCTTTCGTGATGCCATAACGTATTTCCCATTTGTGCAGCTGCCGAGAAACGCCGCGGTCGAGGATTTCAGATCGGAGAAACCCTTCCTCTTACTCTCTATTCTTTTGGTCTCCTCATTTCGAAATGTCCCGCTGCACCTGGCCCTCGAGGAGGTTTCGACGTCTTACCTTGGGGGACAAGTCTTGCAAGGCGATCGCCAACAACCCTTCGATATCCTGCAGGGATTGCTGGTTACTATAGCTGGGTATATTCTAGACAATGTCTCTCTTCATTAGCCCACGAAAGCTAACACGGAAGATAGAACGAAGAAAAAACTCCATTTAATGCGGTTTTCTGGATATATGCACCTCGCACAAAGTATAATCAACGATTGCAGACTGGATTACCCAGCCAAGCTGCGAGGAGTAAGACATAGAATTGACGTCATGTTGGACACGGATCCTCCGACAGAATCGATTTCCCTGCGAAACGAGGAAATGCGAGCTTTGGTTGGATACTTTCTCCTTGACGCGTGGTAAGTTCGATTTACCACCTGGACAGCCCGGTCTAGACCTGAAAAGACTTTGTCTTGCTTACTTTCTTTTCACATGACTAGTCACTCCTTAGTACTGCAGCGGACAGGAACAATGCTTTGGTCACCCTTCATAGAATCATGCGCTGCGAAGTTGTCGCAGGAATGCGAATTTTCAACCGATCGATACCTGTTAGGCCAGGTTCAAGTACAACACATGCTTGTACGAATTGATTCCTTAGTTGCACGGGGATTCGGTGAGAATCAGGCTCCTGCGGATATAGAGGTTGTGATTGGCTCTCTTCAAAGCGATTTTGAAGATTTCAAAGCCCGGCTTCCTGTCCCTGTTGACCATGATGGTGAGTTGACCAAGCCTTATCTGTACAGCAGATCTAAATTCTAACACTTGATTAGTATTTCCAGGCATTCCGTCCCACACCTTCGAAATTCATTTGTATCAAACTATCTTTTTCGATGTATACCCATCTTCCGCCGCGTCATTCGACCAATCCATGGCCCTCCTGCGAATCGATGCCCTTTGCCACGGACTAGCGGCTGCAAAACAATTTATGACCTTTTACTTCAGTCTACCACCCGGTATTGAAAAGAGATTTAGCTACACCCAATGGATAATGACCGGGTTCAGCATTGCAGCTTCATGCAAACTTGTTCTCGCATCGTTGGAGCCATCCGTTCGAGATCACGATCAAGTCCGAGGGTTGCGAGAGACATTGGATATGCGGCATGAAATCCAGAAATCTGTCAAGCGCATGAATACGCTTGAGCAGGAGTGTAAAGGTGGGAAGCGGGATCAACATGAGATGTTCTTCTACCAAGATTGGCTGCGGTTCCTTTCTGAATGGTTTGCAGAGAAATATCGTCTTGCGCAGTCTGATAGTGCTGGAGAGAATAATGGTGCACCGGGAGTCTTCACCACTGGAATCTTAGAAAATATCTATGAAGAGCCTCAGCCTGATCCTGGTTTTCCGTGGGTGGATCTTCAGGACGTTACGATTGAGGAGCTATTGAATGTGTGGTTGGAGCCAATGAACATGCCACACTACTATTAAAACGTACAAATCAGCCTTGATAGTTTCAGTGACGAATCATATCCCTTCCTGCTCTCTTTTATTTGAATTGCCATCTTATACTAGTAGTTCAAAACAAGTACTCAAATTGAACACGGCCTGTTAGGCGGTGGATCCAACCAACCCCGCAGACTAAAGACCAGATAGAAGCTCGGATTACATCAGTACTTGTACTTACTTTGATAGGGTGCTTATTATCCAACACGAGTACAGAGAACTGAGAAGACTATGAACGGAAAAGAGCCTGAGTAGGGACAAAAGATACGTTTTATGTACTATTTATGAAATGGAGCATAAATAGCATGAAGAGCTTAAGCAAGCTAGCAACAACTAAAATTCGGAGCTTGTGTCTACATAGCGGCTGCTCGCGGCTCCGTATCTTGCGAACAGGACCGCATGGAATGGGCACGCCCCACTGTTCCGTTTCAGCTCAAGCATGTGTGCCCATACTCACGGTCTGCTCAAACGCCCTCTAGTCGCAGGACATTCCTGGCCATGGACACTCGCCAGTTGAGCTGGAGCCACTATGGACGTCAATCATCGGACTGCCATCACATTTGACGTTACAGCAAGCTCCAACGCCCAGTCCCCACGAGCCCCCCCCCCTCCCCATCATCCCTGGCAGCTGAGCCAGAAAACTGTTCGGCGTTTTTTCGGTACATGCGACATAAAGGCATGTATTCACGTATCCAGAGATAATCGTATTTGACTTCAACTGTAATGTTGGGACGAAATCTAATGGTATTCGAACAAGCGGTTTGTCCCCATAGTATTCTATCCACTGATCTCTGACCTGCGAGGTACATCACTTTAATTATACCGTTATCAGACTACCGAAAGTGCGCCCAAAAATACTTGTGTAGGTCGATGAGAAGTTTTTAGGACACAAAGAATGTCTTTAGAGCCAGGTCTAGACGTTAAGTTGAATGTTAAACACTAAAGATAGAGGTACAACATGAGAGGTTTGTTCACTGGCTGTTGAATCAGAAAGAGTGCTGTTTTATGCGGACTTTATTATAGCTGATATCTATCTTGGAAGCTATAAGCTGAGCAGTGCTGGAAGATGAAAAAGATAACTAATGTTTAGCTGATAAATATCATACTAGATACTGCTGCAATCTGGAGTAGTTATATAATTATACTATAGTATTATCGGTGCTGGGGACTATCTTTCTAAATGATTATCTATAAAATAGATTAAGTTATTAGAAACTAAATAAATAGATAGCAGAGGAAACAGCTATTACAGTAATAAGACGTACAGCAGCTCCAAGAATACAAATATGACTATTATCATAGGTGGTAAAGATTATATAGAAATTAAGAGTAATTCTACTGGTTTATTGGAGATACTAATAGTATAAAAGTATATTTTACAATCTGGACCAGCGCACCTACAACCAACTACTACCTTAACCACATTTAGCCATTATACAGCAGTAAAAGTGAAGTTAGAGACAAAAACATACAACAGAAGGGATTCGCTGGTGGTCACCCACCCAACTACTAACCTCCCGGCGTGTGGCTTGAGTACGGCTGAGCGGACGGGAAGCCCTATTTTCCACACCCTGTGGTCGTATGTGCTAATTGTTATTGAATCTCGGACTATGTAGCATATTGTCTGAGTCAAAATGCCATGTATCCGCTCTCGTACGATTGTAATGATAGTGTTGTTTATTCCGAAATGACTCGATAGATACCTGTAATGGTTCCGTTCAGGTTGAAGCCACGGCTGTCTACAGTTAGTAGTCATGAAACGGACCACCTCCCTCTCGCTGAATCATGCTTTGTGGCTTGCAACTCCATCGGTGTAAGGATCACAATTAACGTGTAGTACGTCGTTGATTCTCCCCCGCGGTTCAACAAAAAAAAAGGTCTTGATTCTATAAATTTATCTAGAAATACACCTGACCCGAGATCTCACGTTCGAGCCCTACGTACAGTACATGCAATCCACTAAGCCCGACACAACCGCCCATCCGCGGACTCAGTCCAGGCGTCCGCACCGACGGCGGTGCGCGCGTAGAACAAGCCGTAGGGGTCGTACTTGTCCTTGACCTGCAGCAGACGGTCATAGTTGACGCCGTAGAAGGCCTTTTGCCAGTCAGGCTGCTGGAAGTTACCCTCGTTCATGTAGGCGCCGGAGTTGGGGGCCAGGGCCTGCAGGCGCGGGATGTAGTCCTTGGTCATCTTGTCCTGCTCCTCGATCATGGCGGCGCGCGCGTCCCACTCCCAGGGGGTGGTCAGGGTGGTGTCGATCAGGGCCTCGCGCCAGGCGGGCAGGACCGCGTTGTCAACGTCGCCGGCCACGCTGCGGTTGACGTTCAGCCCGACCCCGATGAAGGTCGCCCCGTCCTCGACGATGGCGCGGTAAGCCTCGGTCAGTGCGGTTGTGTTGTGCACGACCACGTCGCGCGGGATCAGCCACCCGCCGTACTGCGCCTTGCCCACCGCGATCTCCGCTTCCATCGTGTTGAACTGCTCCAGGTAGGTGTCGAACTCCTTCGCGGTCAGGGTGTACTGGATTCCCAGGTTGGTGAGGCCGGCTTCGAAGGGTTCGACCAGTGCCCGGAGCGTGGCGACGGGGACGCCCGGTCCCGTCAGCGGGGAGATGTAGAAGGTCGTGTTGGTGAAGTACCAGATGCTCATGACGCCGGCGTCGACGATGCTGGGCAGCAGCGTGTGGTAGAGGGTCACCGCCTCGAAGAAGGTGTCCTGGGAGATCCCCTCGTTGGTGAAGGTCAGGTTCAGGCCCGAGGTTGGGGTCGAGGCGTGCAGCTTGGAGGTCATGGCCACCACTACGCCGTACGTGCCACCGCCGCCGCCGCTCAGCGCCCAGTACAGGTCCTCGTACTCGTTGTCGCGCGTGGCCGTCACGAACTCCCCGGCGCCCGTGACCACCTCCCAGGCCAGCACCTGGTCCGCCGCCATGCCGTACTTGGAGGACAGCGCCGAGTGGCCGCCACCCTGTGAGTAGCCGCCCGCGATGCCCACGGACGAGCACTCGCCGCCCACGACCTGGTAGCCGTGCTCATCGGCAAACTCGTACGCCTCGAAGCCCTGGACACCCGACCCCAGCCGCACAGCCGGTCCGGTGTAGTGGGTCGAGTTGTAGTCCACCAGCGTCCGCGACTTCAGGTTGTGCGTCCACACGCCCAGCCCGCCGGCACCGGTGGACTTGCCGTTGTAGTCGTGGCCCGTGTTGCGGATCACCAGGCGGATGTTGTGCTCGTGGGCGAACTTCAACGTGGCCGAGATATGGGCCGGCGTCGAGACGTTCACCGCGTAGTCGATGTAGTTGCCCATCGTGCACGGCTTGGAGACCGGGTGGAACGGGTCGCAGGTGCCGTTGGTGAACCATGGGGCCATGATCGAGCTGCTGGATTGGTAACTGTGGGTCGCGTCGCACGGATCAGTAAGGGGGAGCCGATGAGGAACGTAAGGGGGCGAACTCAAAGTGGCAGTGAACTTACTGGAGCTCAGGCTCCGTCCATTCCTCCTTGAGCACGTCGCACACGGCGGCATCGTAGTTGGGCGCGTGGCAGGGCTTGCCCAGGGGGACGGTCTTGATCAGACGGCCGTCCACCGTCTGGTTCAACTTGGCCCATTCACTGGTGGAAGGCCAGCAAGCATCGCCAGGGAAGCAGCGGCAGCTGGTGGAATTGCTGGTGCTCCTGGGACTGCGGGGGCTCGCCGTAGCGGCGGCCGTGAGGGCCAGCAAGCTGGTCCAGAAAGTGGCGGAGGGCATGACGATTGGTAGATGACCTGGCTCTGTTTGGAGACGATCTTCCAGTGAGCGACAGGGGGGGAGGACAAGGCCAATTTATATGCCGATATTCCCGAGGCTTGGCTGTCGAACATGACACCAAGTGGGACACCCCCTTACCTGTTCCTACATCTACTCCGATAGTAACTCATGCAGCAGATTGGGTATGCTTGAGCTAGGGCTAGGAGTATGATTGCTATCAGGCCATTGCCTTCTTGTCAATTTTTGTTCATCGTCGGAAAACTCGGCTGGTTGCCTAGACTATCCCAACTATCCTTGTTAAAGCCAAACATTTAATCTACATTCAATCTCGAACCATCTCGCTTAAGCTGTTAGTCTCCACGTTTATTGACCGACTGGACAGTGCCCCCGCTGCAGCGATGCGCGGTCCGGTTCCCCCGTGCTGGTGCCCCACAACGGCGCACGTTAGTCGCGGCGTTAGTACTGCCTTAGTCTCACTCGAATGCACGATGGCGTAAATCGCCTCGGAAATAGTGCGCTGCCAATGCAGCCGATGTCTTGGATTTGACTTCGTGCATATTAATTGATTCCCTAGACAGGGAGGGGGGAGTCCGATTGTGCCGATTGCTAGGCTGAAGAAACCGAGAAATCTTCAAGCAACATGAACACAAGGAAAAAAAGAGAAGGAAAAAAAAATTAAGGTGATTGTTCCCCCGGCTTCGGGTCTTCCCACCTTGCATGATGTTTCTCTGGTGAGATCGATGTGCATCGCATTATCTACAAGATCCTGGTCGTTGAGTTCTTCACCATCCCTGTCTGCCCCATTAACAGGAATGCCATGCCCTGGGTCCATAACCTCGCCCACCCGGATCCCCACAGCCACGTTGCCCGGGTCATCGCGATCTGCTTGACCTTCAGCATCAGTGCCCTGCTGGCCGTGCTGCTACGGCTTCACATCCGGTTGCACACCAAACGCGACCTCTGGCTCGATGACTATGCGGCGATTTGTAGTGCGTTGTTGGGGTTAGGCTATGCCGGGGTTGCGGTGGCTCGTACGTTTTTCTTCTTCACCCGGATGTAAACCTTGCTTGATGAGGACTGACAGTCAAGTTCACTGCTTAGAGACACGGTATGGTCTTGGACTGGACGCGGCATCTTTTCCGGATGCCAATGTTGTGATGTTCAGTAAGGTTTGTACTTTCTTCCTGCCGTGACCAGGTGGCAATTCGTGACAGTGACAGACTGACTGACTCAGATCCAATACGCTGGCGGTCCATTATACATCCTTGCGCTCCTCTTCTTCAAAGTCTCGCTCTTGACCTCCTACCTCCGGATTGGAGGGTTTGTGGCCGCATACCGATGGGTCATCATCGCCGTCACCGGCGCGGTGGCATGCAACCAGCTGGCTTTTACACTCCTCTTGACTCTGGCCTGTCAGCCGGTCAGTGCCACACCAAAAACCTTCCTATCCGTCTGGTAGTCCTCCTCTGACAAGGGATTAGGTCGCAAAGCAATGGGACTCGAGTATTCCTGGAACATGCATTGACACGGTAGCTTCATACTACGGTAGGCAAGACCCATAACTTTAACACAATGAGGATTAGGAAACTGACAGAAACAACAGCCTTGGCCGGTACAGAACTTCCCGCTCCCCCTCCCCAGAACATAGTCCATAACCAGCTCCCTATCCTACAGGAACAAGCCTCGGCTTCGATATCGTGATCATCGCTCTCCCCCTCCCTGTCCTCTGGACCTTACAACTCCGCCATACACAGAAGGTTCATGAGTTCCCCGTCCCACAAGCAACCCTGTCGGTCGCATGACGCTGACTCTCCGATCAAAACACCAGGTAGCCCTAATCGGTATCTTCGCCCTCGGCTTCTTCATCACCATCATCCAAATCATCCGCATCTTCACCATCAAGAACCTCAAGACCTACACGGACAGCCAGCCGATTGTCCTGTGGTCAGACGTGGAGATCAGTCTGGGAGTATGCTCGCCCGAACCCGGTTCCTACCATGCCCTGCCTAGTACCTACCGGAACCTACACCCCCCTACGTTTCATCCCCCAGAAATGGTACTAGTGACTAACGGAACGACCAGGTAATCATCGCCTGCATCCCAACCTACGGCCCCTACTTCCACGCCTTCGCCTCCACCCTCTCCTCCAGCTACCGGACCCGCCGCCGCAAGCGCACCGCGGGCGTCTCGGGCAGCCAGACGCTGAACAACCATTCCCGCTCGTACGGGCTGATGAGCGGGGTCCGCCGCACGCAGCGCAACCAGAGCCGCATGCTGCCCTCCGAGACGGACGACCAGGCCGGGGAGTTCCTGGAGCTGGGCCATCGTAACCACCACCCTCAGGACTATCAGGGGAGGCCGTGGGATAACGCGGTGATGGTGACGACGACGATCGAGCACAGTAGCGGGGACAGTAGTTCGCTGGAGAGTAACGAGAGAAGAGCAAGCGGGGGGCGACATGGTGACGGACCCGCTGCTCCTCACGCGGCAGCAGTGATGGCGTCCTCCCCGCCTAAGGGCCGGATTGGGGAGCAGCAGGGGGAAATCCCCGGCTGCGAGGAGGGAGGATGTCAGCTGCAGATCCAGAAGGTGATGGAGGTGGAGGTGCGGGTGGAGTGAATCGTCCCTGTAAAGTACTTAGTCACGTTCTCGAATCTCTTTTGTTTTACATTTCCTACATAAATTGAAACTGTACTACCCGACTCATGCATTGTTCAGGCCACAATTATTTTTTGGAGCATTGTCTCTCTTGGAAGCGATTCTACGCTGTTGTCAATGTAACCAGGAGATTCTTTTCTAGAATATGCGACATTAACCTAAAGCTAGGTAGCTAAGCATTTACGGAGTAGTACTTGAACTACAACGGTATAATCGGATTGAGGAGATGTGAAGTTGGGAAAGTTTATGATACTTGGTCTGTCTCGGGCGTGCGTGTTCATTCAAGATAGATGCCATGAAGGGTTGGTTTTCATATTTTCATCAGAATTCAAATTGTATATATATCTGCCCTTTTGGTAACACAATTGAAATCTGCCTAAGGAACTCCCAATGTCCCATGAATCATTTGACAACCCAGTGATTATATATAGAATGCCGAGCATGTAGGAAATGGCCGCCAGACAGAATCTGGAGGATTTATAGTTCGACGCCGCCGCTGATCGGAGAGTTGAAGACACTCCCAGTCAAAGCCTCAGTCGGTCTCTTGTGTCGCGGTGGTAGTGGTAGAACATTGAGAGGTACCGAGTTTATTGGGATATAGCACTGATGTGCAATCGACGGTGAGATGTCTCCAGTTTCTACCCGCCGGGAGTGGTGACGGGGACGTCGACAAATTAGGATTCAAGCCGTGCTGCCGGACGCACTCTCGGAGAGGATGAGAAGACAAAGAAAACTGCCTTACTTGAATAAAAGCTGCCTGTGTTTCGTGGTCGAATCCCGCGCCTCGTATTAATTCCCATCTCCGGCCTGTCCCAATCTCGTTCCGCAAGATCAACCCCAATTACGAACGCCCGCACCCCTGGTTCAGATAATCTGGCCGCAAATCAAAAGTATCAACCCAATCTGGGGGTGATCGTATTCGAGATTCAGTATCTATGGTACAGAAAAATATTGACTACGGACGACAGATTCAATGACGGAGACCGGTTCGCACCTATCTATAAATCCCCGCAATGCACGCCAGGAGAGACACATCTGAAATGCCGGGAACATGACACCAGACTCAATGCACATCATATTAGACCTATAATGGCCGGAGAACTCGTTTTCATCACCGGAGGCAGCGGCCACGTCGGGTTTCGCGTGCTTGTGCGGGCGCTCGAGGCTGGCTACCGCGTGCGGGCTGCGGTGCGGAGCCCCGACAAGGCCCGGCAGATCCTGGCCACGCCCTCCATCCAGGCTGTTCAGCCCGGCGACGACCGGCTGTCATTCGTGCAGGTGCCGGATCTGACCGCTGAGGGGGCCTACGACCAGGCGATCCGAGGCGCGCAGTATGCCATCCACGTGGCCTCGCCGATACCGCAACAAACCCAGCTGAATAACCTCGATCAAGACACTGCCAGTAGTGCCCGCCTGGTCGAGCACTTCATCGACCCGGCGGTCCGCGGCACCCTGGGGCTGCTGACGGCCGCACACAAGGCCCGCACCGTCCGACGAGTTGTGATCACCTCGTCCGGCGCGGCGATCGTGCCGTGGTCGTTCGTGGTCTCTGGTGGCGGCGTCGGGAGGGTGTTCGACGCCAACAGTCGCGTGCCAACTCACCCCGCGGAGTACGAGTACAGCTCCGCCTTCGAAGCCTATGCGGCAAGTAAAGTGGCCGCATTGAACGAGGCAGAGCAGTGGTTGGCGACGACCCGACCGTCTTTCGACGTGATCCATCTGTTCCCCGGGTTCGTGATCGGACGGGATGAACTTGCCCGCACACCGGCCGATCTGATGCGCGGATCCAACCAGGAGGTGCTGGGGCCGGTGGCCTACGGGGCCAAGGACAGATGCACCCCCAATTCTGCGGTCCATGTGGATGATATCGCCGACGCGCACGTCCGCTGCCTCGATCCCACCGTCCCGGGAAATCAGGGCTACATCCTCTCCTCGGGAGGTGTGGAGGGAACCGATTGGCAGAACAGCCTTGAGATCACCGCGCGCAGGTTCAGAGACGAGGTCGAGTCGGGCCTGCTGCCGAACAACGGGCAGATTCAGTCGATTCCCATTCCTTTGGACACGAGCACGTCGGAGACGGTGTTGGGGAACAAGTTCCGCTCGTTCGAAGAGCAGGTCGTGGATATCGTGTCGTATTATCTTCAACTGGTGGCTGCTTGAACAAGGTGTTATCTCGAAGCTGGTAGGAGGTTGTTCGCTGTGGTCGCACCGATTAGACAGTGTGACTGTTTGGGCAGTAGAAAATCCATTCCAGTATCCTGTTTCTTAGGCCGGCGCTCCAGCGTCTGTTCCATTCGTATATACAATCACATAATCACCCATCCCACCGGCTCATTCTCGTACCCTGTTCCCGGTCTTCAGTCTGGGATTAACGTCTCATTTATTCATCTCTCCTCGACTTAGTGTTGAATAAGGTCACTGTTTCATGAACTACAGATTGCTAGAACTATATCTCTGTCATCATTGTACATTGGCACGAACAAAGAGGATCGCATTGAAGAAGAAGAAGATGATGATGATGATGATGATGTGTTCTCAAACTGCCTACTGAGCCATCAACTATAAAGCACGTGAGCACATGTAACCCTGACCGCATCTGGATCTCCCGAAGAAGATTCGTTCTCCTCAGCAAATCAGTTTCTCCCTGTTGATCAATCACGTCATGGAAAGAGTAGTACCCCCAGAGGATAAGATCGGCGAAGGCACTAAAGGACTAAGGGCGCAGATAGAGCGATATAGCGGGAAGTCAACAGCAGCCCCTCAAACACACCACCATATTAATCTTTATCAGCCAGCAATAGTAATGCCCACCATGACCAGAGCAAGAAAGCGCCCAACGCAAGGCCACAAAACATCTCCTACTGTTCTCAAAGCTCGTTTCACTCACAGCAATAGAGACCAAGTTCTTCCTCCCTTCACCCTCAAAGGAATCAATACTTGCATCCTACATTGTTGTAACGCCTTGCCCAACGCAGCCCGAAGCAATAGGCCAGCATGAGGCGCTGTATATGATCTCGGCGGTCGCCCAAGCCCTCAAAAGCGATGCGAGTCGGCTCCCAGCGAACCGACTCAGGACCTCGTGGGTCTTGCGCTCCAAGCGCCAGATCATCTCTTCCAGCGCCGACAGCTGGGTTTCGACGGTCTGGATACGAGAGTAAATTCCCTCCGCGGTGGTGACGTCCGCGGCGCCGGAGATCATTAGCCATACGAAGAGGGTCTTGAGCTCGCGCTGGAGAGCCGCCTAGCGCTGGATTGCAAAGTTCAAGTCGACGTCGTCGCGGACCAGCGCTTCCACGTGGCCGAGCTGCCCCGCTGCACCCTGGAAATACAGTCAGGCCCGGGCTTCCTGGGCCTCGTGGAAGTCTCCCACGTCTTCGCAAAATCTCTCGTCCCAACGATTCAGCCATGCTGTTACTGGCTCTGGGAGGATGCTCCACGGCATGGCGGATGTAGAATGTGTGTCACGAGTCAGGAACTGATGAATGTGGTGTGGATCGGAATAGTAGCTTATGGTTGGAGGAACGACGGGTTTTCGGCGGAGTGGGATGGAAAGACAAATGGATGGCTGTGTGGCATTGCTCTGGCTCGGTAAGCCCTACATCATCACGGCGAAGCCCGCAGGCCCCTTGGCCTCTTGAGTCCGTAAGCTATCATGATGAAAACATGCGGATCGTATTTCCCTAACTGCTGCCCCTCATATAAAGAGTTCATTTTCTCTCCTCCGGCACGACTGTTTTAGTCGTTTTCCTCCTGGAATGTGCCGATAACTGAGTGCATTCTTCTCCGACACAATAGAAATACACCTAGATTATACCGTCCTTCCCACCCACGTTCGATACAGATGACATAGCAGGACGCAAGTACTACTGATCTTTTCTTGTCCCGACTCTGTCTCGCGAGAGTATGGAGCAACAATCCGTCGTGTCTGCAACTCGGAACCAGCAGGAGTTGATCGGGAGACGCAGCGCTATCAACGAAAGGATCGCTTCAGAAATTCAAAGTGCAACCACACACTTGCAGAGTCTCAAGGAAGTGTTGGGATGCGTTGAAACGCAGCACAGAGAGGTGCTCGTCCTCGATGACCAGATTTGGCGGATGGAAGAACAGCGAGACCGTGAACAGTCGGGATCTATCTCTCTTCTTGCTCTCACCGATCGCGACCTGCAACGCAGCTTCGGGATCGTGGTTTGCGATGATGATTATGACTGGCTGGCCCTTCCAACTGACGTTCATCCAGTGCCAGGTAGGTATGTCCCCAAAGAAATCGCATTTGATAATTTCTCCCAGGAGCGGCCCGTGGCCAGCTAAGAGATATGGGAATTACTGATGAATATAACAGCCGATTTCAAGCTCGAAGTCTCTGAAATCATGAATGAATACTCCTATGATCACTCAAACATCGATCAATACAGCCCGCTCGGTTGGATTCTTCTACAGATTGCCCACGCAGTAAACACCGTCCAGGAGTTCAAGACTGGCATGATGAATCTCGCGCACAACACGGACCTGCTGCACACCTTTGCGCAACACAATAACATGACTCTTGCTGGCCGGACGGACTACACCCTCTGGTACCGCGACCCGGAGA
Organism: Aspergillus brunneoviolaceus CBS 621.78; assembly: GCF_003184695.1. Classification (NCBI taxonomy): domain Eukaryota; kingdom Fungi; phylum Ascomycota; class Eurotiomycetes; order Eurotiales; family Aspergillaceae; genus Aspergillus; species Aspergillus brunneoviolaceus. Next base: position 66,722 of record NW_020290749.1, on the reverse strand, counting down.
TCGCTCGCATCCATCTGGTGGTGGTCGAGGCCGATCCCGTCAAGACGGAAGAGCAGGCAGAGACGCGGGCTATAGCTTACATGCGTACGTGCTTTCCTAAATCAGACCGCTAGATCTTTCCGCGGTGAGAGGACAAAGGAAAAAGCCCTTTCTGACGTGCTCAACTGTCTAGTCATGGTTCAAGAATCCCGTTGGCAGGCCTGCGACATGCTTGCCGCGGTCTACGTTCTTGTCCACGATGAGAACAGCCGTACCTTGACGTTCCTCCGTCTGGACACCACAAGAAAGGTAGGAGGTCGGAGTCGAAGGGTCTGCACCAGAGTATTCTCCCCGCGCTGACAGTTTACAGATCCAACGCACGACCGAACGTTGGAAATTCTTTTCTTCAACCAGGGACTTCGCCATCACATCAATCCTGTGGAATATCTTCGGGGAGGCGCGGATGTATGAGGATAGCTCGATGGATCCAGACTACGAGGATAGTCTCCGGGACCCAGACTCTGAGGGTTCATCCACTTGCACCGGGGGGGATAAGGAGGACTTGACCTTAAGTGACTGCTGATGGTGATTTCTGCCGGATTGTATCTCTGATTTTCGTGTGATTCGTTGTATCACTAGTCGGGTATAAGACTTCAGATTTCGAATGTCTATTTTGCTCGGTTCGTCCTTTTGCAATGCGGTTCTTAAAGCACTTCTTCCGGCATGACTGCCTGGTGTTTGAGAGTAAGAGAAATATTGTGATTTCCTGATGGTCTCTTGGGTTAGGGCTTGAGGGTGCCAGAGACGCTCAGAAATTCACTGGCCTCAACTGAGGTACAGACAGAAGGAAGTAGATGTTCTTCAATAGGTGTAGTGCTGTGGAATTGCCCCAAGCATAATGATCTTCCCCCAAGCATATATTATGTCATGGTTTCTGCTGTGTATCCTCTTGGCAAATCACATCCCTTGCCTAAGACAAGACAAAGCTTTTATTTCACATGAATCGTTGGTAATTGAGACCAGGGCAGGTGATGTTACACAACTATACAGAGCTGATCATCTCTTTTCTCTCTCTTTATGGTAGCCGAACGCCGCGCTTCTCATGTACGTTCACGTCACTTCGCCTACTCTGAACTCGAGCGTTGTCCTTCGCCACTGCTAGTATGTCCTACTCTAGTCTGAGTACAAATACGTCAATATTTTTCTTTGTTCATGCTGAATACAGCCGACTTTTACAATCCACACCCGCACGATCTCTACACACAAGTCATTCTATTATCCCACGCTCATCAGCCCACCCATCTGGAGGCTCACACACACAATGAAAATCCCCATCAGCCTCATCACAACTCTCATAAACTCAGCTTCAGCCGCCCTCGTAACGTACTACCAGATCCAGCCCGCAGGCACCACCGACACCCTGCATGCGACCGGGGACCTCCGCTTCTACCAAGCCAACGACTACCTCAACGTATGGGCCATCGACCCCGTCGACGGCGGCGCCACCATCAAGAACGCCTTCACCAATATCAATTCGTATATCAGCTGTGATGACACGGCGTGCACGTCTGTTGCTCAGCAGCCGACAACCTTCACATTTGAGGATGCTGGTGCGGGGGCATATAGGGTCTGCAACCCTGCGGATGGACTTGTCTGGACCGCTGCGGACTCCACCATCAAACCCGCCCCGGCCGATGGCAGTCCAGCGCAGAATTTTGTGTTCCAGCCGGTGCAAATGACTGTGCCTCCTTATTGAATACGGGTGGTTCGTACCGCGCTGTGCCTGTCCTGTGGATCCCCCTCTCCGCGCTGGGTATATGCATCTTTTTTCCCCGCCAGTCGGACAGGCAGTGTTATGGCTACAATACTGGTGTTTCTGTGAGAGTACTTAGGAACGTGCATTTGCTTTCACGCATGATAGGCGTGAATTGCAATGAAAGCTTGGGGAAGGCTTTGCATGGGTCAATATATCGCCACCAAAAAAAGGGGGGGGGAACCATTTGCTAATTTGCTACCGTATGAAGAGAGCTTTGATGGGAAATTATTGAGCAAATTTATCGTTCTGTTCGATTACATATAGCTTTTGTTTTAGCTGGATCTACAACCGTCCTAAGTCCCAAGCGGGCATGGACTTCCGGCCAAAGGATATGTTCTTCAATATATAGGTGACGATGTACTAGTTGGGTATTCAGAAAATCAAAGACTAATTTAAGTCAAGGTACATAAGCAATAGATCTACAATTGAGTAGTCGGGTATCTAGATATAGCTGAGCAGACAGAGTTATAGTGCAGACAGTAGAAAGAAGGCAGGAGGGCGGCACGTTCATCAATGAGGAACGGGAGCGACGCAATAATGTAACATTGTTCAGGTAGATAGGGTCCTTGAAGATGTTAAGCATGGAAGAATGCTGTTGTGAGAAAGAACAATAGAATTCATTCAAAACAATAGCCGTTCGGTCAATATTACCCGCAATCCTGCAAGATTTAGGGCCCGAATCAGGCCAGCTGCGGACCTATTGATCCTATTAATGCGCGCATGTGACTCTTTTTCCCTGTAGGGATGCTTGCCGTGCATAGTCCTTACAGGTGTGTTGTTACGGAATAGAAGGTGTTTGCAAAGAGAGACAGGCCATCTACGCGGCTATTGAGGATATTCAAACGGGGTATAGATGATCAAGAACGTCGAAAAGACTACATGAAGATTCGTTACGGGACTTTGATGTGATACTCCAACGCATAGACAGTACATCATGTTTGTGTTGCATTCCGTTTGCCACAGGTTTAGCTTGAATTAAAAGGAGGCCACCGTGGGTGAAAGTCTCTTATAATGTCACAGTATGTCACACCCGGCTGCGTTATGTCATTGGTTCGAAATGTTGATGCATCCTTGCAAACATCTACTCCTGTGCAAATCAATCTCCGCCTGCCTACCTTCTGCCCCGGTAGGATGAAACATGGCAAGCGCATAAGTTGCCTTGGAAACGAAAGCATCCAAGATTCTGGAAGACTCCCAGCGGCAGGATCAGTTGAAGTGATCCACAGTCCTGCACGCTAGTTTTAGGCTTAAGATCCCGCGGTGACGCCAATCATATGATGAGCCGTATTCTTCTCAAGATGAACGAGAAGTTGCCCTCCGGCGGGATACCGAGCCCGGGATTTGTTCGGCCTGTAACCCTTAATGAGGAGATCGGGCCGGGTGAGCGGCACAGCAAGCCGTATGCCAAGACAGATAAGAAAAAATAAGAAAGGAAAAAAATATGATGTGGCTGACCTTAAGTGCTGCTTACAGTTGAAACGTGGCTGCCACTATTCTTTAGCTTAAGATTACTAAGATAGTGCTTGTCCTCCATATCTCTGACGTAGTGCAGTCATGTACTGTAGATAAGTGCGCACTCCACAAGACATCAACAAATGTACTCAACATCCAAAACTCTCCGCGATCGATCATGGACTAATGTTTCCGGAAGAGACATAACCAGGAATTATGAGGGTTCATATGGCGGAGAGTTTATCCAAATCCCACCGACGGACACATTCTCGGAGACTTCTCCCGACTGGTTCTTCCGCCGAGGACGGACAGTTGACTGTATCAGAAAAAAAAATCTTTATCAAAGACAAGAAACCAGTTGCTGATGAATTCTTGCCCCACCCTTTTGCAACCCCTGCGAAACCGAGACTCCCGATTTGATGCCCAGGTTGCCCGCTGAACCCACCTCTTCCCGATAACCATTCTTCTATATAAATCCGACTGCCACTTTTTCTCTTCTGGAGATGATACACTCTCATAGCCAAATTCGTCTGCATTTTTGATTCATATCCTGCAAAATGACCTCATTCACCTACGACGTCTTCCGCGGCTCCGCCGAGGGCAAGATTGTGCCCGCCCAGACGACCAGCGAGCTCGGTCACGGCGAGGTCTTCATCGAGACCACCCACTCCGGTCTCTGCGGCACAGACGAGCACTACCTCAAGGCCGACCAGGTGCTGGGCCACGAGGGTGTGGGTATCGTCAAAGCTGTTGGGCCTGGTGTCACCGACGTGGAAGTTGGCGCGCGGGTTGGCTTTGGATATACGCACAGCGTCTGCGCCAACTGCGATAACTGCGTGACTGGTATGCTCCCCCATGCTTACCCTCCGTGCCCTATCCCACCCACCCCAAAAACGAGATGCTAAATAGAGCTGCAACAGGATGGGACCAGTACTGCCGCAACCAGAAGCAATACGGCTTCCACGACCTCCACAACGGCACCTTCAGCTACGGCGCCATCTGGGACGCCAAGTGCGTCTACCCGATCCCGGAGGGGTATGATTCCATCAACGCCGCGCCGCTGATGTGCGCCGGCGCCACTGTCTGGACCGTCCTGTCCGAGTACGGCATCAAGGCCACCGACCGCGTCGCCGTCATGGGCATCGGCGGGCTGGGCCACATCGCCATCAAGCTGGCTGCCGCCATGGGCTGCCACGTGGTCGTGCTCTCCAGCTCCGAGGGCAAGCGCCAGGAGGCGATGGAGTTCGGCGCCTCCGAGTACCACGTCTTCCGGTCCGGCGGCCCCGTCCCCGAGGGCTTCAAGCCCGTCAACCACCTGCTGCTGTGCGGGAGCGGATCGGTGGATTATCCTTCGTATGTTGCCTGCCTGCCCCCCCCCCCCCCCCACACATTTCTTCTAACGACCTGTCCCACTGACTGTTTCGTAAGGCTCATCCCCCTCATGGCCACCCACGGCAGCATCTACCCGCTGACCGTCGCCTTCGAGCCCGCCCGCGTCCCTATGCTCGACCTCGTCTGGCGCGGCGTCCGCATTCAGGGCTCCCTCGTCGCCTCCCGCAACAGCATCCGCTCCCTGCTCGACTTTGCCGCCCGCAAGAACATCGTCCCCACCGTCATGACCTTCCCGCTCACCAAGGAGGGCATCGAGGACGCCATGGAGACCCTCCGCCAGGGCAAGATGCGCTACCGCGGTGTCTTGGTGAAGCCTTGAGTTCGGCACCCGGCTGTGGGCTTCGCTTGCCTCTAGGGCTGTGTATGTATGACGATGATGATGTGCATATCTGTGGCGTTGTGGGTTATAGATTTATAGATTTTCTTCTTTGGGGGGGTGGGTAAATTTAATAATGCCGGTGCTCGAATTCGTGCTGGTGCTTTCTTGCTTTGTCTTTGGGTTTCTGAAGGGTGTTCTATAGCTTCGCGGTGTACGTGTTGAGTCGAGAGGATATTCTCCGCCGAGTCTGGTTGGTAGATAAGATATCGGGTGGAAGAATGTCTGGGGAATGTCTCCGAAAACTTAGCCCGGGGTGGGCTGCCCAGTGGAGATCTATTCATGCTCTTTACCGATGGGGCGGTAGTACTACTCAACAACGGTGATTGGTTTAGTGAACTACTACTCCAATCAGTGGCAGGGGCACGAGAACGATCGCAGCTAAAGTCAATCTGGGGCTCCATGAAGAGATTCACTATGTGGAGCATGGCATCTGATAAAGGCTGGCTATCTATTATAGCGACATCTGAACTGAGAATGAGTATGGTTCTGGTAGAGAGAAATGGGAAGAATATTATTGCTGGTGTTGGCACAATCGGCTATTGTGCAATGGATAAACCGAGATCTTGCCAGTCTTCTAGTCGTAACTGCATAGCTATCGGATAAACACAGGCGATCTAGGACCATCGAATAATGGAGAACTGCGGAGGACGAAGACATACTCAGAATCTACCCCGAGTACCCACAAGCCACCATTCGCACCCGCCTCACTGCTTTATCAGGCGTGAACACATGTAAGGTCAAACCCAGACCTTCCCTCCGCATCAGCTCCAGATGACACCTCTGAATGTATATCGTATCTTTACGTTCAAGGCGCCGACCCGGCCATCAGAATCTCCGCCGTGCGTCCTAGCGAAGTGCCCTCATCGTCGATCTCCTCCAACTCCCGATCGCTGACCTCGCGCGGTCCAATGCCGGCCAGACCCCACACCGCCGGGCGTCGTCGCGCGAGCAGCTGCGCCGCCGTCCGTTCATCTGAATGCAAATGTCCTCCCGATTTGCGGAGTAGCAGCACATGCTCCGAAAGTCCAGCGTTGGCTGCCAGGAACAATGGTGTGCGACCGTTTCGATTCCGGATGTGTACTGAGCCACCCTGGAGCAGGAGGTATCGAAGAATCTCGACAGATGGAGAGGTGGCCGCCAGATGCTGCAAGGGGAGTCAGTCGTCTTGTCCGGCTGGTAGTCAAAACACGATAAACGGAGCCACTTACGATCGGAGTGTTGCCTGAGTAGTCCGCATCATTGAGCAGCCAGTGATGCTCCCTAACCACAATCTCCTTCACCCGTTCAATATCCCCTTGGGCAATCGCGTAACCCAGCACAGTCAGAGACTGAACGCGCTCCGGAAGAGCACCGTCTGGGTGACGGAACACAGGTTGCGATACTTCGGTCAGTTCTCCGCGCAGAGAGACGGACATGTTCTTCGCGACCCATTCGGGTGTGGAGTCGGGCAAGGCCAGGAGATACGCCAGCTTCGTCAACGCCGCTTCCGTAGTCAGGTCGAGGCCTGCGACCACACCTGCGCGTGACAGGCTCATACCCGGAGCATAAACGGGACTGACACTTCCCGTGAGACCTGTGTTGTCCATGTTAGACTCAAATGACATTGCCACGGTAATTATGGGCCAAGCGAGACTCACATTGGGTGACATTAACAATGACAATCCCTCTCTTGATGGCAGCAGCCAGCACGTTTGTCATAGCATTATCCTGTCCGCTGGGTGCGTTTCCAGCACCAAAGGTCTCCAGGACCAACCCACGGAGTCCATCTAGCTTCAGCACAGCATCCACCATCTCCGGCTTGATACCTGGGAAGATCCGCAGACAGGCGACATGCGTGGTGTCGAGGTTGGTCTGAATGCTGAAATGATCCAGGCTCTTGGGTCGGTTAACCAGCTCCCAGTCAACATTTGTGCGCATCGACGTCGTGACCGCCAACGGGGGGCAGTTCGGAGAGTTGAAGGCGGCGAAGTCACTGGCCGCCACCTTGCACGATCGGTTGCCGCGGAACAGTCGATTGTTGAAATACAGACAGACTTCCGGGATCATGAAGTGGCCCGCCACAACGAGTGATCCGAGAAGGTTGTCCGTGGCGTCGTTCTGCAACTCGAGCATGGGAGCCTGGGCTCCCGTGAGAACGACCGGTTTTCCGAGGTTCTGCAGCATGAAGCTGAGGGCCGAGCACGTATACGCCAGACTGTCTGTGCCATGCAGCACGACGAATCCGTCGAACCGCGTGTAGTTGCGCTCGACGGTGCGGGCGATTTCGGCCCAACCCTTCGCGTCAATCGAACTACTGTCTAGCAGCTCCTCAAACTCGAACACGGTGTATCGCACGCGCCGCCCGTATGCGGTGACGGGGGTGCGCAGACTTGGGTGACCCTTCACCTCTTTGTCGGCGTTCACCACCACGTCCATCATGCTTGTGTGCGAGCCATCATTGAAGGTCGGGACTCGGGCGAGGCACTGTTCCTGGAACCCTCGGGCAGGTACGAAACCAGAGGGGGACTGTCGCATACAGATGGTACCTCCGGTCATGATGATGAGGACGCGCGACTCGGGGATGGAATCCTCGGGCTGCTGCTCGGCCAGTTCAGGCAGCGCTCCGTTCAAAGAGACCATGTTGGTCAGCTCTGATGTCGATCGCATTGTTTTTTATTATCTGATAGTGTTGTTGTTCTCAAGCCCGAGCTGCCGTGGAGAGAGGAAGGAGGGGAGAAAAAAAGTAAGGCTCGCGGGGAGGGGCAACAAAAAATAAGAATGCGGGGCCTTCCCCTTCAGGCAGGTTTGTGTTTTTGGAGTGAAGCTCAAAGTTACTTTTTTAAACTGCATCGAAAAGGCCAGGCCCCCCACCCACTTTATTCTTATTCTTGTTGGGGTCACAAGCAAAGTGGTGGTGGGCAACTTCGCCCCAATTGGAGAAGGCCCAGCAAACCTGTTATACTGTGAAGGGAGTGAGTGATCATTTGACTTCGGACAGTACTGTACCCAGGCCTGATTCTCGGCTTACTTCAACCCAGTCACTTGATGGCGTGCTGTCTAGGGACGAGGTTCTGCAAACCTAGCTTGCATGTGGTACGAGGAATTCTAACATTAATTGATCCCATGCTGCAGTTGACTGAAACAAATTTTTGGAGTAGGTTGGACTACAACTCCGATTTCCGGCCGTGGCGTTACGTAACTTACTTTCTCTCCATGCGATGCTGGAGGAGCACGTGACTGCAGAGGGGCAGAATGGCTTGTTAGACCGCCTCCACTACCGCCCCGGTCGGGCAGAACCTAGCGAACATCGCAGTGGTCCGGGCTGATTTTCGATATGAACAGTCCTGAAAAAACACTCTGGGATACTGTTCAATTTAGGCGGTAGCATACAGAACCGGCAGAAAAGAGTGCGACCGCTTGGCTCACCGCCCCAGTTGGCAGAGACTAGCGAAACTCGTAGCTCTCTAGGCGGATTTTGGGGATGAACAGTCCTGAAAAAACGACCTGGAAAACTGTTCAATTTAGGCGGTAGCGCGAAGAGCCGGCAGAACCAAGAAGGACCGCTCGGCTCACCGCTTCCACCGGCAGAATATAGTGAATCTCACGGCAGGGGATTCAGGCCTGAAAAAACAATCTGGAAAACTGTTCAATTTAGGCGGTGGCAGAAATACCCGGAGCAGGGACGTCCCGCTGCACCACCACACTAGCCGGCAGATGCAAACAATGCAATATCACGCCAGGCCATCAGCCATCTTCACCATCAACAATCTCAGGTCTTCTCTTCCCACTGCAATCCACTTTGACATCCCCGCACCGGAGAAGCTTCTTGAAACCGACAGAGCAGACTTGTTCCCGCTGGGACGTTCAGGAAACTCGATTTGCAAGACATTCGAAACTGCGAGCCAGGAATGCAGTTTCATGTTGCAGCGTCATGAACGCGTTTCAGATCTATTTCTGTACAATCCCACTTCGCTAAATCTGCCTTTCTCCGGTCTCCTGGGAAGAAAAAACCACTATACGCATGATGAACTGAACTATCTCCAAAGTCACTGTGCTAGAGATGGAACAATCGGTGGAATCGGAGCTCCCCCACTTGTCGGGAGTGGCCGCGTGTGCAATCCTCCTGTTGCGGCCATGGCATGCTATCTGTAGCAACATGCCCTATCAGCGTTGTCGATGCCTTGATTGCTGACGAGGCCTCGATCGACTATCGCATAACGCAGTCTTAGCCATCGACATGAGTAGGCGAAGGAGGAACGACTGTTAGCAGGATCGGGATAAAAGTGTGCTTGCCAGCAGCGGCTGGACCCGACGGGCGGGTGGAACCGCCTGTCGCACTCCTCCATCTGGGCGCTTCGATCCGAATGCCCACCGCCGCAACCAGAGATACTGCCTTTTCTCATGAGGCCATGTTATCATAATCTTGCGGGTCTGCTCGGCAAAGACACTCCCCGAATGATTATATATGCTGTCCAACCCTCACCTGTGATTCCTTTGGATTTGTTCAGCATGAGCTAGCTCCGCCACAGCTCCTCGCCACGTGTGGTTAAGCGGTGCGAGATCCTTTCTTATAGAGTTGTACTGTACCTTGGATCCGTCTTGACAAAGGCCCCCCTCTCTTCAACACTCCACTTGCCTATCTTGCTTGTCTTGCTTGTCTTCACCTCTTTTCTCAACATCCGACGAAGCTGATGTCGGCCGGGTCGGACAGGCAAACCTCCACGAACTTATGGTAGTGCACAAGATCCTCACATCCTTGGGCAAGATGGGTCAACTCCATGATTCCTCGAGTGGCTCAAATGTCCCCTTCCCGCAGCGTCCTGTAATCATCCTTGGTGCTGGAATCATCGGTTGTGCCACGGCGAGACTGCTCTTGCAAAATGGTTTCCGGGTGGTGTTGGTGGCAGAATATCTCCCCGGCGATCAAAGTATATGGTATGCATCCGCCTGGGCGGGTGCAGCATGGCACGCAGCAGGGGGCATCAGTCCCGAATATCGATATATCCAAGCCGTCACTCACCGCCATTTGCTTCGAATGGCCCAGGAAGAACCTGACTCGGGCGTTTGCATCGTCGACTCATATGAATACCTCGAACAACCTCCTTCCGAGAACTCATCAGCTTGGGGCAAAACTGTGCTCTCCAAGGTAGGATAGATATCACTTAGCATGCCCCAGCAACTGGTTTCGCTAACCCCGCGTCAGTGGCGTGACCTGCAACCAGGAGAATATCCTTCCGAGTTTAGCTGTGGCTGGCGCTATGAGACTCTTGTGACCGATCCGACGATCCACATGCCCTATCTGGGTAAGAAAATCACCGAGCTGGGTGGCCAGTTCATCCGCAAGCGAGTCGAGTCTCTTGAGGAACTGCATCATATGTTTCCCGAGTCCAGCATTTTCATCAATGCCAGCGGGATCGGAAGCCAGACCCTCAAGGATGTGCGGGACGATCGGTGCTTCCCTGAAAGAGGCCAAAACGTCTTCTACAAGACGGACAACTGCCGGACCATGTACTTCCGGAATGGGCAGGAATACACCTATGTCATCCCCCGCCCAATGTCGCACGGTGTGGTCCTTGGCGGCGTGAAACAAGCAGATAGCCTGTAAGCATTGTTTGGAGTTGGGTCGGCGGAACAAGGATGCTGACTCTTTGCAGGTCGCCCGAGGTCGATATGGAGATCGCTCGAGATGAGATTGCGCGGGCGCATCGACTCGCGCCGGACGTTGTCCCGGAGTCGCCCTCCGAGGCGGCTCTCAGCTATATTGTCGGAATCCGACCGTCGCGACGAGGGGGCTTCCGCTTGGATTCTGAGCGGCATGGAAATCGGGTGGTTTTGTCTGCCTATGGCTTCGCGGGTGGTGGCTATGCCTTCTCGTACGGCATTGCTGATGCACTGGTTAAAATGGTAGAAAGTGCCGAGAAGGATCAAGTCTTACTTGGATGATCATCGTCTTATCGGCAGATGATTGTTAATGCCCACATCGTTTGCTAGTTAGCGCGATATGTTGTTCTTCTAAGACCCAGACTTGATTGCAGTGTGGAGTGCACCGGATGGCACCACTGAGACAAAGCAATCAAAACGATTCACCTCCTGAAGAAAAACTTGGATGAGGAGCGACTCTGTAACTAGTTGTGGCTATGGACAGAATGTCTTACGTCTCTCGGATTGTCATTATCTCGATTATATTGACTCAATTTTGCATAGAATCATGTAGAAAGGTAAGCACAGAATTTTTTTCACTCCTCAACACTGCGCCTCTTGTGTTCTGTGTAGTGTGTACCTAGTACTGGGTAGTTGGCGTGATAGCCCGCACTAGACCAGGTTCCTTTTGGCCCCCTTAATCGGATTTGGTATCAGACAGAGACTCTAGGCCCAAATGAGTATCAATCTTCCGGACCGTCCGTGGAGCGGGCGGGCTAATCACCTCCACAATTCCCATCCATTCCACCCATTCCACCCATTCCACCCATTCCATCCATTTCATCCATTTCTTTCATTTCAATCCACACTTTGCCGTTCTAGGGCTGACGGGCCGGTCGGGGCTGGGAGGCAATGCAATTGGCGCAAACGCGTCAGCAGTGAGCAGCCGTAAGTTGTAAGTGACTGTACTTGTAACAAACAACTAGCAGTTATGCATCACGTGCCCAGCAGGCGGCAGCTAACTGACTTAGTACAACCACCGACCTATTCACTGCGGGCATTCCACCTGGGCTCCTTCCCTCTTCCCGCCCTGTCATCCAATGCATCCACTCAATTCCTCCTCCTTCTTTTCAATTTCAATAATCCATCCCCCCCTCCTCTCTTCTCCCTGTCTTTGAATCTCATCTCCCTTTCTTTCTCTTCATCATCATCTTCTTCTTTTCTCTATCCCCATTCTTATTTCTCTTTCTTATCCACTTCTCCCACCTCTTTGAGGCCAGCTTCGACTCATGACACTCTCCGTGTCACCACACCCTTTCTAATCCTCCCACTCTCGTCCACACAAACCCCCCTCCCCCACAATTCTCCCAAATCCATTTCTTATCATCATAGGAGTTTCTCAGCATGCGGTGGCGGCTGCCTGGCGCCCAGTCGACCCTTCCTTCCAGTGTCGCACTTCTCCTGCTTCCAGTTCTTGTTACTCCGCAGCAGTGGCAACAACAACGACATCCTCAACAGCAATATGACCTTCCTTCTACTGTTTCCGTCCTGCAGCAATCCCACGGACCCCCAGCGGGAAACAATCCTTCATACGTCTCGGATGTGAAGTCCAACGATGTGAGCGCCCTTGCAACCATGGCTCTGGCGGGCTCTAGCCGCGCCGTTCGAGCCCCTCCTGCCCAAGTCAGCAGCAGCTCTTCCGCTGGGCTGGCTCCGCAGCTTCACGCGCGGTCTTTGCAGGACTGGAAGGTTGAGGACTTTGTCCTTCTGGCGACCGTCGACGGTTCCATTCACGCTCGTGACCGCAAAACCGGTGCGGCTCGCTGGGCCTTGGAAGTCCCTAGCAGTCCTACCGTCGAAAGTATCTACCACCGATCCAACCGCTCGAGCTTCGATCGACAACAACCGGAGGATGATTTTATCTGGATAGTGGAGCCGAGTCAGGGCGGTAGCCTCTACATCTACAGTCCTGGCCCGGATGCAGGATTACAAAAACTCGGGTTGACGGTGAAGGAACTTGTCGATGAGACACCTTATTCCGGGGATGACCCCGCCGTTACGTACACGGCACGGAAGGAGACCACTCTGTATACCATCGACGCACGATCGGGGACTATTCTCCGGGTGTTCAGCTCCCGCGGCCCTGTCTCATCGGGCCAGGAATGTCGAAAGGTTGACGGTCTGGATGGGGATGCAGAGTGCGAGACCCCTTCTGGCACCTTGGTGCTCGGTCGCATAGAATACACGGTAGCGATACAAAACACAGAGACGGGGGATCCCATTTGCACGCTAAAATACTCTGAGTGGACGGCCAACAATCGTGACATTGACCTCCAGAGTCAATATGTGAACACAATGGACCAAAGCTTCATCTACAGCATGCATGATGGCGTGGTCTTGGGATTCGACCATTCTGAGATGGATCGCCCACGCTATACTCAACGTTTCTCGAGCCCCGTCATCCGGGTCTTCGACGTGGCTCGCCCGGTTGGCATTGACTCGCCTGATCAGCCCACGCCGCTAGTCCTTCTCTCGCAACCTTCACAACCCCCTGATCCTGACTATGGATCGATCGATGATCGCGATTCACGCGTCTTTATCGATTGCACAGAGGCTGGTGGCTGGTATGCGATGTCAGAGGAGAGTTACCCCCTCGTGACCGGGAGAGCCAAGATGGCACAATGTTACAAGAAAGACTATCTCCGTCATGGGCAGCCGTTGACGAGTTTGACCACAAGTCAACAGCAGGATGCCTTAGCCGGAGTCCACTCCCTCCATGCTCCTCGTGTCATTCGCCGCCACATCCCAAGCATCTCGGGGCCCTCGTCCGCAGACTTCTCTAATGATACCCCTCCTCGAGGGGTCGTCCAAAGTTCGTCTGAAATAGCCTTGCCGCCTGCTCTTCGGCACAGTACCATCATCCGCAAGGGCTGGGATAATGCAGTCGATATCTTCGTCACGCTCCTTTTGCTGTTCTTCGGTACCTTCATCTGGTTCAATTCGCATCATATCCAGGAACTGGCCAAACAGAAGTTGGACTTGAAAAACATCATTGTGTCATACGGGCAGCCATCACTGTCGACGCCGTCGACCCCAGTCATCGATGGTCCTCATATCAAGCGAGAGGTTGACGAAACCCGGTCAGCACCAGAGGTCATGGTTGATATGAGCGTTTCTGAGGAGCAACAGTCTGCCGGTGATATGACCCCCAAGCCTAAAAAAACCGTCAACACCCTGGCGCCTGATACGACTCCTCGAGTTCGCATCCGAGAGCCGTCTCAAGGACCCGACGCCGATGATGACGTGGACGACTTCAACCTTCAAGAATCTGAAAAGGGCGACGGCGAGAAGCCGAAGAAGAAAGCTCGCCGTGGACGCCGTGGCGGGAAGAATCACAGACGTGGCAAAAAGCCCACCGAAGGCGAGGCCAACGATCAGGCAGATCGCGTTGTAGAGGAAGTGAACAATCTCCAACCCCAGTCACGCCTGGAACCTGATATTCAATTGACCCGGACTGTGTCGAACGAGATTGTTCAAGTGGGTGGTGTCCTCCAGATTGGTCGTCTCAAAGTCTTCACCGAGGTGGTGCTAGGACATGGAAGCCACGGCACTGTCGTTTACCGCGGGTCTTTTGATGGCCGAGACGTAGCTGTGAAGCGCATGTTGGTCGAATTCTACGACATTGCATCGCACGAAGTCAGCCTGCTGCAGGAGAGTGATGACCACGGGAATGTCATTCGGTATTACTGTCGGGAACAGGCTGCTGGGTTTCTCTACATTGCGCTGGAGCTCTGCCCAGCCTCGCTGCAGGACGTTGTCGAACGTCCGGGCGACTTTCCCCAGTTGGTTCAAGGTGGCATGGACATGCCCGACGTTTTGCGCCAGATCATTGCGGGTGTTCGGTACCTTCATTCTCTCAAGATTGTTCATCGGGATTTGAAACCGCAAAACATCTTGGTCGCGATGCCTCGCGGTCGCACGGGCCTGAGCTCGCTGCGGTTGCTTATCTCCGATTTTGGCTTGTGTAAGAAATTGGAGGATAACCAAAGCTCATTCCGCGCGACTACTGCACATGCGGCAGGTACCTCTGGCTGGCGGGCGCCGGAGCTGTTGATGGATGAGGACATGACCCCGGCCATGATGAGCACCGAGTCTCAGCACACTGAATCTTCCGAGCCCGCCGTAGTCGATCCTCAAACGAACCGTCGAGCGACTCGGGCTATCGACATCTTCTCCTTGGGCTGCGTCTTCTATTACGTGCTGACCAGGGGCTGCCATCCGTTCGACAAGAATGGGAAATTCATGCGGGAGGCCAATATTGTCAAAGGCAATCACAATCTGGATGAGCTTCAGCGGTTAGGGGAATATGCCTTCGAGGCAGAAGACCTGATCCAATCGATGTTAGCCCTGGACCCACGCAAACGGTAAGTCACGCCACTTGATTCTTTCTCCACTGCTAGCAAGTCTAATCCGGTTCCAGACCCGACGCGAGCGCCGTTCTGACTCATCCGTTCTTCTGGCCTCCCTCCGACCGCCTCAGCTTCCTGTGCGACGTCTCGGATCATTTCGAGTTCGAGCCACGTGACCCTCCGTCGGATGCCCTTCTTTGTTTGGAATCCGTTGCCTCGCGTGTGATGGGTTCAGACATGGACTTCCTACGCTTGTTACCCCGCGATTTCAAGGAAAACCTGGGCAAGCAGCGTAAATACACTGGATCCAAGGTTCTCGATCTTCTGCGGGCTCTGCGCAACAAGCGCAACCACTACAACGACATGCCTGAACACCTCAAGGCGCACATTGGTGGGCTACCGGAAGGCTACCTAAACTTCTGGACTGTGCGATTCCCCAGTCTACTGATGAGCTGCCACTCGGTCATTGTGGAGCTGAAGTTGACTCGCATTGACCGATTCAAGCGTTACTTCACCCCTGTGGAGTAGAAGTGCAGCTTTGTGCATATGGAGACGAAAGCTTCGGGTACATATTTTGGAAATAGTTGACTAAAAGCATTTGGAATATATTTCTCGTGATTTCTACGGTTTAGATAACTTACGGCGCCTTGCAACACCTTTGGTGAAAGCGCGTTGGACTGTATAGACTGTTTGCATCGAGTGTCTCGTCGAAGAAATCAATATTGTAGTAGTGCAAATTGGGAAGAAAGCTGACTCCCTCCAGATTGCTATCGCATGCCCAAGAGAGCGGCGGATATGAGTCATTCTATTGATTGAGAAGCACGCGGCTGAGAGGCGGGACTGCTCGCGTGAGACCATGCACTTTCACATGCTATTTCTCCGGTGCTCCGCAGGCCTCACAGCTCCGCTGGACAGTATACTCCGTCACGGGTACAGCCGAAAAGGGTGGCATGCATCGGAGGACATTCATCTCCGGGTCTGCCCCTGCCGCACCCCGCAGTTTCGGGTAGACCAACTGTACAGTACATACATAGTACATGTAACTGAGCTTGGATCCAGGTGGCGATTGTCAGAATCATGTGACTTTCGCTGCAAATATGTCCCCTCCAAGGTATCTATAGATACCTAGTATGCCTATCCCAGCGTGCAATTCCACGCCAGGCGCACTTCGGAGCCCAGATACTTTTCGATCAACTCCCGCCGTGCCTCCCACGAGGGAGCCTCCAGCAACATCGCCGGCGACACCCATCACCGATTCATAATCCGCGGATTGGCGCCGGCATCGCGCAGGAGCTGGGTCATTCTTTCATTGTTCTTCAGAATTGCCCGCATCAGCGGGGTCTCGCCGCCATCATTCAAGGTAAGATCAGGAAGTACACGCGGATCCGCCAACAGGATAGCCGCTAGGAGGTCGTCGTTCCTCTCTACCGCCAGGCCGAGGGCGGTCTCGCCTTGATAGATTCGATTCAGGTCAATCTCGTCGCGATTGACAACCAGTCGGAGGAGCTCGGGCTGTCAGTGAAGCACTGCACTGTGCAGCACGGGCTGGGGGCCGCTACGGCCGTTGGTTCCCAGGGAAGCGCCGCGTTCGAAGAGCATGGTGACGATCTCAGCGTGGTCCTGCCGACGGCGGCTAGGAGCGCGGTCTCCCCGCCATGTTTGATGATAACATCCAGCTCTAGTTCCGGTTGCTGGGGGTCATCGTGGTAGGCGAGGAGAGTGCGGACGGCGGCCGTGTGGCCGCGGATGGCCGCCATGAACAGTGCAGTGCGACCCGCCTTCTCTCGCTTATTGGGTCGGCCCCGTGCGCCAGAGAAGCTTGATTAGTGCAGCATGTTCTATGGCTGCTGCGAGCAATAGGGCTGTGTATCGGTTCTTGTCAATCATATTAAGATCGACCGGCGGCGGTGGCGGGGACGGTGACGGTGACGGTGACGGAGATGACGCCCCCAGCAGAAGCCGGGCCATTTCCAGGGATCCATTCTCAGCTGTGAGACTGATCACCGGTCGTCTTTTGTCGCGAGACCTGACATTGCGGTCGGCCCCGGCCTGAAGCGCCTTGCAGGCGATGGAATAGAGGTCGTTCTGAACCTCGTATAGCAAGGCGGCGGTTGCATCACGCCGGTATAGACACGGCACCAGTAATTTATAGACTCGACGACTGACTTGAATTAGTGCTGCGAGGTCGGTTTGCATTTCAATATATGATTCCACCTGCAGAAGTAGCTCGTTGGGAAGCGTGTTCAGAGACATTGTGCTTTGAGCAAGACGAGCATAGTATATGTCTGAGGGGCATTTGCATGTCTGGTACGAGGGAGCAGACTTGCAATCGCAGGATTGTTCCTGAGTGGACGAACTGACGAACGTGTAGCCACGCTAACATAAGATCGAATTGATAACAGTGTGTGGTCTGTTGTTTGCGCTGAAAAGACCATCTATGGCCCAGCAACGGCAGAATGTCACCAAGTTGTCGTTACCGCCTTATCATTGAATCCATTGCGCCCCACCGATCTCATTGGCTGCTGTCTTTGTCTTCCGTACACTACCCGCTTGCCAAGCAAACCTGATCTGAGTCCATCTCAAGTCATAATTGAACGTCCCTCCTTTGCTTCTAGCAGTTGTTTGCGCCTCGAGGGACTCCCGTGTGTATCAAGCATGAGCACCTTGTCACAGATTGCGAAAGACAAGCATGCGTCAGAGGGAAAATGCTACTGAGCGAGGAGACTAACAGATTCGAAGTGGCACTTTTAGGCTTGATTATACTTGCTTGGACCAAAGACTATAGAATGAAATATGTTTCTGTTTGACTCAATGTTGCCAGTCTATTTCCGATGAAGTGTTTCATTAGTATTTCATCATAGGCCAAGCAAGCACCTTGGTGGATCTCATCAAAGAGTGTCGTGGACTTCGTGGGATCACGGGAGGAAGCTCCTTGAATACCCGACGATGCTTTTCGTGGCCGTCGAATATGCAGGCCGTCGAAGTCGATCTGGACGAGTCAGAGGATCTGGCTGGGTGTGGCCGGCGAGAGGCAGTCGGGACCGAGGTTAATTTTCGTATTGATGCCTGCAACCTTGGGCTGCAGTACGCGTATGGTATGGTAAGCTGATCCTCCGCCTGCCTTCCCCCCCTTACCCCCCCCCCCCCAGGAAGCACATGCATCGACGTCATGGACTCACTCGTATACTTCCTCTTCCTCTTCCTCTCTCTTACTCTCTCCCAGCATCAAATTGAAACAGGCACTTCTCAGAGCACGACTACTAGAGCCGGTTCTGGCATTGTCCAATGCTCTCTCTAAGTCATTATTGATCTCCTCTACTATGCCAGAATACAAAACCACGCTGTCCGACCCGAATATGCCAAGGACCATCCATCGCCGCGGCGTGGCGACCGAATAATAGCCCCGGAAATGCCTCAGGCCCGGGGGAAGGTGGAGGGTCTCTCCCCTTAGACCGAGGATCTTCAGCAGAACGTGATCCTCTCTCCCGAACCTCATCCACCGACCACTCAGCTTGCTCCTTGGCTCCGACCATGACTTGTGAATCTGGGACACGGTTAACCTAATTCACCTCCTCATGTAATTCCTGTCCACCCTGTCCACCCTGTCCACCTCTCCAGTTCCCCCAGTTTTCGAGACATGCCGGGTGCGTCTGCTCGACCACCCTTTTTGTCCCGCTGATCCGAACGTTTACCGACGACTGGCCCAAAGTCAATGACTCTGACGCACCGACGATGGCGCGTGTGCATCTGCTGCTCCTGCTCCTGGGCCTTAAATATCGACCCTTTGGCTCGTGATTGTGAGGATCAGTACTTTAACCCTTCTCTTACCCTCCGTCTCCTCGTTGCCTCTTTTCCCTCCGGACTCTCCACTCCAATTTGACTTTCGTTCTTCTTGCTTGTCTTACTTTCCCTGGTCACGGTTCTTATAGATCAGTAGACTGGCTATACTGCATACACTGTCTCGGCTTGCTTCCTGATTCCCTCCTGTTGCCCTCGCACCACCCCTCCCGTCTCACACATTATGGGTCTACACGAAGACGAAGACCAGAAGTATCTGGAAGACGTCCAAGCCGTCAACGCTTGGTGGAAGGATCCCCGATGGAGACATACCAAGCGCCCTTTCACTGCTGAGCAGATTGTGGCGAAGCGCGGAAACCTGAAGATTGACTACCCATCCAATGTGCAAGCCAAGAAGCTCTGGAAGATCTTGGAAAGCAACTTTGAGGTTAGTCCAGACCTTCGGAGGGGGTGGATGTGAAATGAAGCTGAAGCTAACTATTCTCCTTGTGCTTGCAGAAAAAAGTGGCCAGTTTCACATATGGCTGTCTCGACCCCACGATGGTCACCCAGATGGCCAAATACCTCGACACTGTCTACGTATCGGGCTGGCAAAGCTCTTCCACTGCCTCTTCCACCGACGAGCCCTCCCCGGACTTGGCGGATTATCCTATGGTAGGTTTGGGACATATGGAAAGGGCTTGTTCCCGTGCTGACGTGAGGTACTAGAACACTGTCCCTAATAAGGTCAACCACCTCTTCATGGCCCAATTGTTCCACGACCGGAAACAACGCGAGGAGCGCATCACCACCCCCAAGGACCAGCGCCATAAGGTGGCTAACATCGACTACCTGCGGCCTATCATTGCGGACGCTGATACTGGCCATGGTGGGTTGACTGCCGTGATGAAGCTGACCAAGCTGTTCGTCGAACGGGGTGCGGCTGGTATCCACATTGAGGACCAGGCTCCAGGCACCAAGAAGTGTGGCCACATGGCCGGTAAGGTGTTGGTGCCTATTAGCGAGCACATCAACCGCCTGGTTGCCATTCGTGCCCAGGCCGATATTATGGGTACGTCTGCCTTTCGCGCAGAGTTACGAACTTGACTAACGGCGAGCAACGCAGGCACGGATCTCCTGGCCATTGCCCGAACCGACTCCGAGGCCGCCACCCTCATCACATCCACCATTGACTACCGGGACCACGGCTTCATCATTGGCTCCACCAACCCCAAGCTGCAGCCGCTCAACGACCTGATGGTCGCTGCCGAGCAAGCGGGCAAGTCGGGCAATGATCTGCAGGCGATCGAAGACCAATGGACCGCTCAAGCTGGCTTGAAGCTGTTCGACGAGGCCGTCCTCGACGCCATCCACCAGGGCTCGCACAGCAACAAGCAAGCCGTGGCGGAGGACTACCTGCGCAAGGTCAAGGGCAAGAGCAACAGCGAGGCCCGCGCCCTCGCCAAGAGCATCACCGGCGTCGACATCCACTGGGACTGGGACGCGCCGCGGACCCGCGAGGGCTTCTACCGGTACAAGGGCGGCACCCAGTGTGCGGTCAACCGGGCGGTGGCTTACGCCCCGTTCGCGGATCTCATCTGGATGGAGAGCAAGCTTCCGGACTACGCGCAGGCGAAGGAGTTCGCCGACGGGGTGCACGCCGTGTGGCCCGAGCAGAAGTACGTTGTCCTTTGCCAACACTTCTTTTCTTGTTGATCAAGCTGTGCTAACATGAGCCGCAGACTAGCATACAACCTCTCCCCCTCGTTCAACTGGAAGAAGGCGATGCCCCGCGACGAGCAGGAGACCTACATCAAGCGCCTGGGGGCCCAGGGATACTGCTGGCAGTTCATCACCCTGGCCGGGCTGCACACCACGGCGCTGATCACGGACCAGTTCGCCAAGGCCTATGCCCAGCATGGCATGCGCGCGTACGGCGAGCTGGTACAGGAGCCCGAGATCGAGCAGGGCGTCGACGTGGTGACGCATCAGAAGTGGAGTGGTGCCAATTATATCGATAATATGTTGAAGATGGTGACGGGCGGTATTAGCAGCACCGCGGCGATGGGCAAGGGCGTGACGGAGGATCAGTTCAAGCATTGAGGGGGTTTAGATGTGTAATGGCTGGTGAGATTGACTCTTACAACAGTTGTAGATACCTTTTGGCAGTTCAATAGTTTCAAGCTTTTATATATTTCGGTCGGGGATCTTCTGTGTAGTCTCGATCTGTCACTTGAATTTGAGTTAATCTCAAGAATACAGGGTAACAGAATAAATATACCTACATTGAGGACGTAAACCATTTTGAATGCTACTCTATGAATTCTGTCATCAAACAAGTGTTTAAACACCATCCCCATAATCCAGACCCCTCATCACGTGCACCCAGCTGAAAACCCCGCTGACTCATCCCAAGCGGGGCATCACCATCACCACCACATCTTCTCCAAATATCACCTCGAGACCCCTCCCCTCTTGAACAAACCAGCACCAACAACCCCCCCAAATCCAGCACACGGGGAGCCTGACCAACACCACTCCAAAATGGCCACCCCACTCACCGCGACCCCGTCCCGCACGGCAACCCTCCTCAGCAACCTCACCACCGTCTCCCTCCGCATCACCACCGCCGCCACCTCGACCTCCACCACCACCTCCAGCCAGCCCAAAGAACCGCGCCTCGTCGCCGTCTCCAAACTCAAACCGGCCTCCGACATCCTCGCCCTGCACACGGCCCCGCCCACCGGCGCCGGCCACCTGCACTTCGGCGAGAACTACCAGCAAGAGCTCCTCGAGAAGTCGCGGCTCCTGCCGGGGACCATCCGATGGCACTTCATCGGCGGCCTGCAGTCGAACAAATGCGTGACGCTGGCGCGGGAGGTCCGCGGCTTGTGGGCCGTCGAGAGCGTGGACAGCAAGAAGAAGGCCTCGCTGCTGAACAAGGGGTGGGGCGAGCGCGCCCCCGCGCTGCGGCGGGAGGACCACGCGGCCCGGCTGCGCGTCTTCGTGCAGGTCAACACCTCCGGCGAGGCGGAGAAGTCCGGCGTCGAGCCGGGCGGCGACGCGGTCGAGCTGTGTCGCTTCATCCGCGAGGAGTGTCCGGGCCTCCGGCTGGCGGGCGTGATGACTATCGGGGCGATTGCGAGGAGTCGGGCGGTGAAGGAGGGGGAGGAGAATGTGGATTTTCTGGCGTTGAGGGCGGTCAGGGATGAGGTTGTGCAGGGGTTGGGGTTGGCGGGGGACGAGGGGTTGGAGTTAAGTATGGGCATGAGTGAGGATTTTGAGGGCGCGATTCGGTTGGGGAGTGATGAGGTGAGGGTTGGGACGGGAATCTTTGGCGAGAGGCCGCCGAGGGAGGAGGCGAGGGTTGTTTAGGGGGTTTTCGGGCGGGGGGATGTGTATGAAAAGACGGTTCGGGGGTTGTAGATGTGGGTTTTGAGGATGGGATGGTAATGATTGCTGGGTTCGGCTGTAATATGTACTCTATGGTTACACTACATGATGTGGTATCAAAAGTTTAGACTATCGTCTATCGCTGGCGCTTCTCTATATGCTGCGCTGCGCTAATCGACCATGAGATCCACCCCTACGCCCCGCAGCGCGTCTACCACCCAGCTGGGATAGTTCGACTTCTCACCATATAGATTGGCGAAGAATTCGCGCAGGAACGTCGGGAACCGATCCTCGAGGATAGCCTGCCGAGCGGATCCCATCAGGGACAGTAGGTAATGCACATTGTGCATGGTGAGACTGGTACCGTTAGTATCCCTGTTTCAATTGTCAGAGACAAGCAACCTACAGATGAGCCCCCACAGTTTCTTTGGCTGTCAGGTGGTGGATGTATGCACGCGTGATCCCGAGTCCGCCCTGATCCCGCGGCCGGCAGATGCTGCATGTACAGCCTTCTTGCACCGGCCGGAAATCCTCCGCGTACGACCGATGACGCAGATTCAATGTGCCGCTGGGGACGACCGCGTTGCCGAAGCGCTGGTCCATGTTAGTTACTGTTGATTCAACGCAGACAGGAGACCTACCGCAGTTCGTGTAGGCCAGACACAATCAAACATGTCTGCGCCGAGAGCGACACCAACAATCAAATCCTCCGGATAGCCCTGTCGATCGTCAGTCTCCAGTAGTTAATAACTAGAAACACTGCTGCCTACCACTCCCATAACATAGCGCGGCTTCTTCTCGGGAAGCAAGCCCGTGCAAGTGTCCACCCTGTACTCATCAGCTTTCGCCTCTCTTTTGGCAGTCAAACACATACACCTTGCAAAAGTCCTCCTTGGCCTCTCCGCCGGAAAGACCCCCGATGGCAATGCCCGGTGTATCTCGAGCGACCATCGCTTCACAGCATTGCTTGCGAAGCTCCAGATCCAACCCACCCTGGATGATACAGAACAGATTTTGTCTCTCCGGGTATTTGTGCGCGTCGATGCACCGGTCCAGCCATCTGACCGAGCGCTCCATCGCTTCGTGGATACGGGCGTGATCCGGGGATGTGGTGGCGATGACGTCGTCTAATTGCATGATGATGTCGGAGCCGATGGAGTTTTGTAGGGAGATCGAGTGTTCGGGAGTGAGGAGCCTGGTCCTGTCAGATATGCATCGGTTTTGTAAGTGGGGAACACGCACATCGGAGTGCCATCATGGGGACTGAGGAAGCGGACGCCTTCCTCGGTGACTTGGGCGAGTTTGAGGAGGGACACCATCTGGAAACTACAAGCCTCTTGTCAGAACCAGTCCATCGAGCTCGCAAACGTATGCTCACCCTCCGCTGTCCGTGAGGATATTTCGATCCCACCCCTGCAACTTGTGCGCACCACCGATCGCATCGAGAACCGCCTGGCCTGGCTTGAGGCCAAGGTGGTAGGTGTTGTTCAGACAGAGTTGGCAGCCGGTCTGGCGGAGTTGATCGTACGTCAAGCCCTTCAGGGAGGCTTGGGTCGCGACAGGCATGAAGATGGGGAGAGGGACGTCGCCATGGGGGAGGTGGAGCGTGCTCGCGCGTGCTTTCGTTGTCTATAAGAGATATGAGATGAGCATGAAGCCATTCCATCGCATTCATCGCCGAGAGACAGGGCCGAGTACTGACGGAGCACTTGGCGTGTAGATCAAAGGTCAATGCAGAGGGTATTGGTTTGCGCGGGGGCGTTGATGTCGAGGTCGACATGGCTACGATGCGAGCCCCGCTCGGGATTATGCAAAGCGGATCGCGGGACAGAAATGGCGCTGGAGCCCTGAAGACAGATAAGACGCTGTGTTTACTGGGGCGAACTCTGGCGTATGTCATCAAGAGGTTTATTGCGACGAGAGAGAACGTCAACGATGCTTCAGCGATGTGTCGGGGAAGATTATCGCAATCGGCGGAATACATTTTGCCTGATTTGTGCGGTTTGCTTTGTTTGCTTCTGCGCCTTCCCCGCATTGTCGCCGTGCGGAGAATCCCTTCTCTTCCCACCTTCTTCACCATTCACATCTTATCCGAAACAGCACTCGTTCTCGCATCATTATCACCGGTCATTACAGTCATATCTACCCAAGCATCATCCTTTTTATTAAGCCAACAATGCTCACTGGAACCACCGAACCATTGAGGCCCATGTTAGACCGATACAGCACCGGATAAACATACGCAGGAAGCGACCAAGCCAGGAAGCATCCAACCCAGAGAAAGCCAACAATGCGCTCTCCCCGCAACGCCAATCGACTACGAGAAGAGCCGCGCAGACCGACATAAACACGGACTGCCAAATCCTCTCCCATGAGGCCGAATGCCTGGGTACAGAAAAACTGCACCGCCCCGGAGGTAGAGAACGACAGCCCCATCGACACATTGATGAGAAAGTGCATCAGAGCCGAAGTCCCAAATACTATCAGAATCTGCGCATATCGGTGCACAAGCGTCTTTGGCGACAGGTCAAGAACATCCTCCGCCACAAATCGGGCGATCGCGCGGAATTTGTGTGTGTTGGACTGGTGCCAGACGCGACTAGATCCTGAATCAGTTGGTTGCCCATTGTGACCGTGGAGACATGGGGTATCTTACCTCCAGAGTCGTCGAAGGCTATAGGCCTCCATTACAGATCCGCAGAAGGGAGGCCAGTCTTGTGGCTCGCCCCATCGCATGAACACGCTGACAAATGCGAAGAGATTATAGAATCCGCCCTGACTGCACACTAGGCCGACGCCTGAAGCAGCCGCGGAGAATACGCGAATGACTATCTCTTCCACAGTGACTTCCGACAAGCGACGAAAGAACGGCACTCGGGACGCGACTAGAAAACGAGATCCCACCTCCGGATCGCTCATTGACCCGAGCACATCGAGGCCGATATAGCCGAGGATCATGAAACTGAAGGCTCCGCGGAGGAATGACTCTCGGTCTTGATAACGTGGCTGGGGGATGTTGCGCGCTTGCTCAGGGGTCCCAATGCATCGCGCGTTGAAACATGCCCAGATGCCGTATCGTAGCCGGGCCGCCCAGGTCGAGTCCGACATTCCTCGGGAGCCCCTGCGCTTTGATTCCGTGGGCTTGTTGACACGACTGGGCCCAGGGAATTCCCAACGCGTCAGCAGACCAACGTCGGCAAAGTGAAACAGCAGCATAACAGAGTAACCGCCTGCTAGAAGCGCCCAGGGTGTGCGCACAAAGTATTCGAGCGTCGTTGAGAGGCAATGGCTTACACATAGTGACAGAAGCGCAAGTGCTCCGGGCCGTAGGGCTGATTGAGCCGGGGTGAAGCCGAGTGTAGATACCACTACGACGGTCTCGAGGACCATTGACAAGATAGGATTGAGAAACATCCTGGTGCTGAAGTGAAGTTGTCACAAGGTGTCCGAGGAGTAGGAGGGGTGGGCCGGTGAAAGATGACAGGTCATATATGAGCGGGCCAACGTTTCATTTCTAGCAAGAAACTGGAACACACTTTCACGAGGCTGAGCAAATGGCACCCCTGCAACAGGCTAAGTTGTTACAACAAAGTCGAATATCCATTTGGTGTGGGCTGCTTTAGTGCTTACGTGCTCCACTCACTGGCGGCTCTGCTCTACGCACCAGAGCATTAGTCTAGCCCCACACCAGCTGCTGAACTTGAAAGTGAAAATAGTGACCGACATCTGACTCCCTTGCTAAGTTACATGCGGTGTCATGAGCATCCGAGGAATCACAGAAGCCCACTAGCCTACACGATTGAGTCAACAGGGCAGGAATCATCGTTGGCTCATCGCTACATTGAGTACAGGATTGATGACCTCTCGTGTCAACTTCAAATCTTCTCGGTGCGGCTCTTGCAGCTAGATCTTCTCGACCTGGCACACATCCTGGAGCTTGCTCAGTAGCGACTGGCTGTTCTTGCAGACCTCGGCCGTCTGCTGCAGCTCAAACGTCTTCCGGATGCAGCACCCGGTTAGGTCGCTGGAACGTGCTCATCCTTTCATTCACCTCACAAAAGATTTCCAGTGCGCGATGACTTTGTCCTAAAAGCAAACTTGCCAGGATGAATATCATGTAAAAGTAGGAGGCATCAATGGCCTCTTCTGACTCGTAGTCTGCTACTGGGGCCGAGCCTGTCCGGAAAGATGAGCTCGACCTTTGGCAATGGTTCCACAAGGGTGTGAGCTCCCCGAGAAATGTGCCACGGTGGATGAGCTCGTCTACAAGCGCTGCAAGGCCTTTCGCGGAGGTAGGTTCTATCAAACCTGGTGGTCCATGGTCAGTGCCCCGAATATTCCGTACTTCATGACTACTTACGAGGCGCAACAGATCGATTATACGTACCATTCCACGAATGCGTGACAAAACGTCCGACAAATGGGTCCTTTCTCAAGCCCCCAGGCAGGAGGCTTGACGCGTCTTCCAATTGTCTATAGGCGCTCTCGAAAAAACCGTGCTCCATATAAATCAAATCAAGATTCTTTCGAGTCCAGAAGGTCAAGATGTGGGGTTGTTGCAACGGCGCAAGACTTCCTGCCAGGGCGCGTTCATACAAATAAGTAGCCGCCACGTCGTCCCGGACGAGCCGGAAGACTCGGCCCACATAGAAGCACAACCTGGCCAGTGTCACTTCATCGGGTGTCTCGGTGTAAGACTTGGAGAGGATCTCGATGCATGTCCGGGCTTAATATACGTAGCTACTCCGGAGGACAAATTCCCGATCGGTCATACTCGCAAAAAAGTTCGCAATCATGGTCAAGACAAAAAGAGAGAGGTTGTCCCGAGCCAGCTCCAAACAGGTCGCTTTGAGCCATTCCAAGTGCATCTGGGCGATGGTCAGCTCCGGTCAAACACACGTCCTTAGAATTGATGTCCTACAGGGTGCATTATCAGTCTGGTATCGACCCGCTGCAGCAGGGCGACTTCCACCAGAGAATCGATGGCAACCTCACGACGATGGGATCTGCTCAGGAGAGAAGAAAGGTCCTGCGGTAAGGGGGTGTCGGGGTAGTCATGGACCAAATAGCTTTCCAGCGAACTTTTCAGTGGGTACGTGTTCGCAGGCCGTTGTAAGAAATCGTCGCTGACACCTCCGGGGCCGATCAAAGCGAGAATTTTGAGCAGAATTTGCGCATCTGAGGACAGGCTCTGGTAAGACATTCGGAAGGTGGAAAGTATGGGGAGGACATTGGTGTCCGCTACGCGATATGCCCACAGCACAGGCTTCATGCCTTCGTCCTTGTCTTCATAGAGTCCTGAATCGACCTACCCGCGGCTCGAATGTAACAACCCGCCTGCTCGATCGCCAAGGGGAGATATTTGAGCACCTCGACCAGCTTGTGTGCTTTTTGCTCTGAAACCGGCGAAGATTAGGTCATGATTGTTCATGACATAAGAGGTGGCCATCAAGGAGAAGCCCCGCCCAGCTCAGTCCGCTTAGGGTCTTCTGTTTGTCGGTCTCGCTGACGCTGGTGGTGAGCTCACTCGCTTGAACGGCACCGATTGAAGCCCCCGCGCCGACCAGGATCGTCAGATGTCCTTTTGTGTCTGGCCCGTGTGGCAATGCAGACCGGATCTTGTCCACGTACATTGTGTGGAGTTGTCCAGTCGGCGGTTCCAGCTGGGACTGCAGACTGGCGAAATTCATCCAGGAGTGATGCCATGGCTTCCGTCTCCTCTTCTGAATTTGTACTTGTTGTGATATGCTGCTACTCTAGATCGAGGTGCGATGGTGGTGCCCCAACAAATGGAATGAATTACTGTGTTTTACCATGGCAGAGGTTCTGGTAGGGCAGTCCGGGGAAATTTCAATTTATGTGGCCCCTCTGCACGGCTGCTGGGCATACCATCATTGTCATTTCGTCAACGGCGCCATGTAGCCATGTCTCTGGCTATCTTGCACTTATGGACAAGCTTTCAACACGATCGCAATGGCGTCCGAATACGATAAAACCCCGAACTAGACTCTGTCTCCGGAGTCGTATTAACGGCCAGTGGCTGACGGCTGGAAAGGATAATTGGAGCCCGACGATTTAAATCAATGGCTATGTCTGTACATTTACCATGGTCAACGAACGTCGACGTCGCTCGGGGCCTGAAAAGCACTGACCTCACTGTTGGCCTTTTGAATTGAGGGCGAGATGCGCGATGCCACAGACTGCAGCCAAATTCCGTTTGCATCGTACTGCCCGGAACACGAATGGCTGTACTGCCGAATTCCACAGAGTAAGTAGTTTTAGGGTTTGGAGATGGACTAAAGTCCTCCCACTGCGCTGCCCCGCATCCAGCCCTGGACTCACTCCGATCAATTCATTTCACTTTTGACATGTCGAGATTCCCAACCTGACTGTCACTACATTGAGAGTATAAGTATGGAGGTAACAAGAAATTCTGTTGATAATTCTTCTTGGAGAATTGCACAGGCGTGGCGTGTATGTGCTGGTGACGGAATTCTGTCCACGGTGTCGGCGGAAATGTCATCATCTGGCCTTCCGTCAGACAGCAACCCTCCGCCAACTGACGTTAATTGGGGCTGAAGAGTTGAAGGCAAAATGGCTGCTATTTCGTCGCCACTCGATATACTTAGAAGGAATTATCCCGTGAGGCAACTGAACGGCATGTTAACAGCGACTAAGTAGTATTGGTGTCTATTCTATACGAGTTCCGCATGTTTCTGGAACACGGCCCAGGCCCCTTAGCTGCGGTTGCGTTCGGCGAGCCGCCGTTCTTCTGTGATGGTCGCGGTTATAATACCGATCTGCTGGTTTATATTATAGTTCTGGATACAGCCGCAGTAAAAGCGCAGTACTTATACTATTTTCTCCGGCCGGTTTTTTTCACCAGCTACTATAGTAACTCCGGAAGAAATACAAAAATAATACCTGCAATCCTAATTATTGCCTACTATTTATAGTTAGTACAGTCGATCTATAGAATTAGTTTATAATATAAATCTAAAAGTAGATTGGTGTTCGAAAATTATAGAAATTAGTAGAATAAAGACAGTTTAGAATAACTGAGGCGAAGAATTGCCTGATAATAAACCAGTAATTATTATTTATACAATTAGTTAAAAAATTAACAGAAAGAAATAAAACTACAGGTATATATAAATTATATATATTAATAAAAAATTCTTGCAGCTGAGTCGGCGCTATCTTAGATAAATAAAAAAATATAGTTAACTACAGTAATTTTATTCCTATACCGAAGAAAAGCTTGGCTACTAGCCAGTAGTCTTAGTATATCGCGAAAAATTTAATTATTATATTTTATATTAATATCTTTCAGCAGGCGACTTACAAACACAGAAGAGAACAGGATATATATAATTATAAAGATAAAAAAAATAATATATAAAATAATCTTACGTCCGTATCCGTTGGTTATATACTAAAGAAGCTATATCGCAAGTTATTAGTACTAAAAATATATATATATATATATATATATACTAATTCTTACAACTTATAATTTAACCGATTGTCTGGCCAGTAGACTGAATACTATTCCATGCCGAGATATACTTGCCTGCGATGATCGACGTTCCGGGACTAGCCATTTGATGGAAAGACTGTATGAGCAGAACTGCTTCTTATTACCCCTAATGCTTAGCAATTTGTATGGGATTCTACTGCTGACGAAGCCATACCAGTCGAGAGAGATATGACTTTCAGCCAATCAAAGCATATGCCGGAAATAAGATGTTTGAGAGATTCAATGGGAAAGTGTATGTCATGATAAATTCTATCTGTTCATTATTTTTCAGGTGATACAAATTCTAATATCCTGCTCTCGAGCGATCAAGGGAGCCATTACGCATTAGCACAAATAAAGCTATACCAAGTACAGGGCTGAAACTGGATCGCCTTATCCAGCATTATCACGAGCCGAGACCTGGTCTATTTTAAGCTGTCCGTATGGACGATGTTTATATGTTTCTAGACTTCTTACTCTTATTAAGATAACTAGGAGGGAATTTCGGGCTTCCACAGTTCAAAGCCACGTAGTCGGCCTCTGCGACTACTATTGTTCTTCGCGATCGGATTGACGAATAAGCATGTCGTGGCTGTCTTTCATCTCTGCCGAAAAAGGTATTAGGCCAGGTAATTTGGGTTGGCAGTATTGAAGCTGGGGACAAGATTTGCTCCATAGACCTATTGCGAAGACATTGAATTAGCACTTAAGCCAGGGATATCTAGTCTATGTTCTCTGGATACCAATTAATGCAAAGTTTTACGAGCCATCCAATTGAATACGAATCCAAAGCTTCATCCATCCACCAATTCTAGCTGGATCTGGCGGGAAAGACGGTTGTACGGGAACCCGGGTCGGTTCTTTATGAAGATTGCTTCTCGCCACTTGAACTGGTTCTACCGCCTTGATCGCTCTTCTACCGCAGAATACCGAATCTTATCATCCTGCTCGTTCCACACTATTTCCCATATGATATTCGAAATTATGGAGCAAAGATAGTATATTGAGGATTCAACCTCGAAAGTAGTATCAATGTGTTCTTTAATCAGGGAATACACGAGGCTCCCGACTGATTCAACACAGATTGAAGTTCCGGGATGATCAACGAGTGTTAAATGTTCAGAAAGCAACGAGAATAGCCGGGTAGAAGTTACCTGGTCTACTTATTCACGACAAGCCATCGCATGCCAAGTTCTAGTACCCGACTCCATCTGATTTGCCCTAAACCCAACACGCATGACTGGCGTCAGTTGAAGCAATGCACTTCAGAGCAGTGTAGATAAATGCAGACACCTAGTAAGACATGGGTAGAATTCCAAATCTCGTTGTCACGTGGGGTGTACTTTGCTCCCTACTGATAGTACTGAGTTACCCCTCACTACTAGATTGTGCAATTGTAGAACAGAAGATGATAAGCGTGCTAGAGGGCGAACATGGAACGGATCACGGATCGAGAGAAATCTTGGAACGCGCACGGAGGATATCTTGGCGGGAGACTAAACCCTGAGTGGTTTAGTCTCCGCAAAGGTTAGTTTGCACATGCCATGAATCGACAGGGGCATCTTGGATTCGGAGCAAGGTACGTACTACAGTTTTGTGGAGTTTTATATGAAGTCGGCATTATCTTGATCGACATCCAGCCTTAATCTAAATCGATTCATTCAGCTATCTCAATAACTTTGGCGACTTCTTTCGAGAAATCTCTGCGCATAATCAATTCGGTTCACTGTGAACTCCGAGGCTCGGGTCGATCTACGCTTAAACGCGTCAAGTTGACATATGGGGGTGTGGAGCTCGCGATGGCTGGAACGTTGAAATGGCCATGGAATCATTCGCTGCAGGTCTCCCATGTCGTCAACTCAGACCCACATTGGATGTTCTTCAAAGGTTCCTTTTCAGCCAGTGCGACAACGGTGCGACGACATACTGCTAATATGGTGGGGTT
The DNA here is from genome assembly GCF_003184695.1 of Aspergillus brunneoviolaceus CBS 621.78. NCBI lineage: Eukaryota > Fungi > Ascomycota > Eurotiomycetes > Eurotiales > Aspergillaceae > Aspergillus > Aspergillus brunneoviolaceus. The sequence continues at coordinate 35,042 of NW_020290749.1, read as the reverse complement.
CGTGGGGACAAGTTGACGGACAACCTTTCCAGGTGGTCTTCACCTAATTAATATTAATATAACCTTGGAGGTTAGTGTCTCACTAACCCCAGAAGTATACAGCCAGACCGGCATCTCCGTCGCGGTCCGAACCACCGCTGCAGCTAGCATATCCCCTCAACCTTCTGTATCCCGAGTGACAGCACTACGGCTCGAGCGCTTAAGCATTTACCCATGCGATGAAACCTCGGAATGGGGTTTCTTCAGAGGACAGGTGGAGTTGAGCAAGGGGAAAGGGGGAGATTCGCAGGATCTACGCGCCGGCCCCACCGCCCGCTAAAGTCGGAGTACGGAGTGCAACCATATCAGATTCGTCATCAGCAATGAGGAAGAGGATATAAAACCATCCAGATGCCAGGCATGTCCGTACACCCATAGCATCTCGGGGTATAACTGTACTCATCGGTTCTCCAGATATTGGCCATCGTTCTCTTCCCTGTCGCTCATTTCCATTACGCTCCTTCGCTGACTTTACTCCTCAAGGTCTCGCAAACATGAGACTCGCCGACGCCTCGGTCCTGGCGATGCTGCCCGCCTCGGGCCTCGCTGCCTGCGGGACTGCCTACTCGGGCAGTCAGATCGACGGCACGCTCCTCCACTCCGTCGTGCTTGACATGGGTACCGACGCTGCCAACGTCACCGCCACCCAGTACGACCAGTACTTCAAGCAGGGAAGCGCCCTCCAGGGCGTCAAGGCTGTCATCGAAGACAGCCAATTCTACATCAACTTGTGGGCCATCCCAGGCACCGAGTCCGCCTTCAACAAAGTCAGCCAGTGCCTGAGCGACGGCTATCTGGTAAACCAAGTGCCCTGGCTGTATTACGACACGACCACCGCGACGTGGTGGGGCGGCTACGAGGCTGAGACCGAGGCCAGCAGTTATGAGGCTGCCGCCCTGTCGGTCGTCACCAATATCGTCGCCGGTCTCGAGGTGCGCTTCTGGGATACCAACGGCGATGGCTACACCGACCTCATCGACGCCGACTACCTGGAGGGCGTCACCGTCGACACCATCACTCAGAACGCCAACGGCACCTACTCGGTCTACCGCGGGAATATCGACGTCGCCAACAAGACGCCCTGGGAGGGCACCATTTTCGACGCCGATCTTTTCAGCGGTGCCGGCCCGGCTATCCCCGCCAGCAACTTTGATACCACTATCCAGCCTGGCGACGTCGCGCTGTTCTGGTACGGCAACCAGGGCTGGGCCATGAAGCGCGCTCAGGACGTGGTCGGTCTCTTTATCGACGGCGCTGATCATACCTTCTACGACGTCGGGGGCGTGACCTACGGCGACGCCATGCGCTTTTCGCGGGACAACCTGCCCATCTCGAACCGGCCCGGCGAGTTCACCGGCGCGCAAAAGTTCTTCAAGCTCACCAATGACTCGGCCGCCGGGCTCAACGTCAGTCTCTGGCTGGTCCCCGTCACCAACACCACCAACCGCGGCGGCCCCGTCGGCATGACGAGCGATGGCAACTCGCGCGACTTCCTCACCAGGGCCGTCGCTCAGGCCCAGGCCCAGTTGGACAACGTGACTATCAGCACCAGCGGTGCCGACGTCCCGTCCACCCAGGAGTGGGTCAACCAGGCCAACTACACCCAGCTCCACGACGCCATCGCCAGGGCCAACTTGGCGCTTTCCCAGGCTAACAGCTCGTCCTTCCTGCTTGACTACCAAAGCTACGTGCTGTACCTCACCCTCGATGGCACCAGCAATGACATTGGCGCTGCCTTCGCCGACTTCACCTTCACTGGCTTCGAGAACGCAGAGAAGCTCGGCTCGGCCTGAGCCCGTCATTGCTGTGCCCCACAACCTCCATATCATATTCTGTCAATAGATTAACAATAGACTTTACACAGTTGGACAAGTTGGACAACATAGACACACTATGTATACAAGATTCTCCAATCAGACCCGTTACAGTAATGTAACAAAGCGAGAATATTCGAGTAGAATGTGTGGCAGAAAAAAACCTTGTATGCCGTGAGCCGGAAGAAAGAAACTGCTGTGCAGGTGAGCAAGACCTTTATCCATACGTAGGAAGGGCATGTGTGTTTTGAGAGATCTGTCCCCAAAGATTGGTCTGGTCGCCGGATGTTTGTATTTGAAAAGGCGGACAACGTGAACACCATAGGGGCTGAACGTCAACGGCAGAGATTTTCTAAGGGGCCTGGCAAGCTGGAAAGGATATACTCCGGTGGGCCACTCGTGCCAATTCACAATAACCTCAATTCTGCTGGTGTGGAAGCTGTTCAAACAATCAGAATTAATACATTTGGTGCTAAGATACAAGAATTTCAAGCGTGAGAAAGAAAAGAAAAAGAAAAGAAGAAAAAAACATAAGTCTATAGCTTATCTGTTACAGAGCGGCTTAGAAAGTAAATAAATTAAATATTATTATTATAGTAAATAGACTAATTAGATTCGCTAAATATACTGGGTAAAGTAGATATATAGGATTAATAGGATTATTTAGATATTCGGAGTGCTTGGAGTGTTTAGAATATTTAGAATATTTAAAGTATTTAGAATATTTAAAATACTTAGAGTATTCAGAATAAGAATTATTTATATTTCTTCGGTATTGGTTAGCACTAAATATTTATTATTTTTATATTTAAATAATATTTTTTCTATAAAGTTTTATATTTTTTATAGCCGAAGGGCAGTTCAACAAGCAGTTTTAATAATTTTAATTTCTATTTTTTTATAGTTTTATTTAGTTAAATAAGAATTATAGCTGGTAGCTGTATTTAGCTTAAAAAACGATTTTTAAAAAGATATATAGTAAATAAGTAGTAGTAAAATCTATTATTAATAATATATTTAACTAATTATCTTAGAAATAGTTTATAAAAAAATAAGTTTTTAAAATAAAATATTAATTTATATTTTTTATATAGCTGTCTGTCTGTAGATAATATACTATTAAAAACTTAAACTTAATTTATAAGATTTTATATAATTTTGTCTAAAACTTAGAGACGAATTAGAATTTATAATCTAATATAATTATATTAAAAAATTCTATTTATATATAAATATATTTAAAAAATAATACTACTATTTTTTATAGTAGTTATTTTTATATAAAAAATTAAAACTATTTGTTTATTAAATCGGTCTATAATTATATATATTATATTATATTTATAACTATCTGTCGAAAGAAAATAGAAATCTATTAAAATATATTATTATGATTAATTAGCTACCGGTAATAGATTTAATAGTCTAAAAAAAATCTTTTTAATAGTTTTTTTATTATATATTATATAATTATCTAGATATCTGTATATATTTTTATTTTATATATTTTAATAATATTATTTTTTTATAAGTTTAAGGATTTTTGTCCGCTCTAAATAAACTATTAATAATTATTAATATATTTTATTTAAAAATTATACTTTTATATTTTTTATATTTAAAATAACTAGTTGGGATTTATATAACAGCAGATTATTATATAATTTATAATCATTTTTTAGATTAAAAAAATATTAGGTTTTTATAGAGTTAATAAAAATATAGTTTATTTTTAAAATCTAATTAATAATTTATACTGTTTTTTCTAGTAGTACCAGGCATATAATATTATTTAAATATATTTTTAAATCTAATTATTCTAGTTATAATAGAACTTGTTCTTATTTATGTAGAATAATATTTTTTTGATTTCAGCGGGTTAAAGTATCGGTTAGAATATTTTTTTAGTTAGTAACAGATTTAAAAATAAAAATAAAATAAAAATTTATTTTATTTTATTTACTATATATTTAGCTTCTTTATAATTATAAAATATTTAAGAACTTAAAAGTTAATTAAAATCTTAAATTATTTTATACTAGATAGTTTTTTTAATTCTATTCTTTATACTTTAAGAAAACAGACTATTATAAAAAATTCTTTATTATAGATATTATAGTTTTGTTCAACTGGTAATATAATTTTTAAAAAAATATAATAAAATACTACTAGTTTTTATTCTTCTATATTAGTACTCTAATAATTATTTTATTTAAGATATTTATTTCTACTTAAATAGATTTTAAAAACTTATAATATTTTAATATTAGTATAAAAATTAAAAATTATTTTAATAATTTAAACGCTGCTTGGTAGTTATTATTTTATGTAAGAAAGATATTCTAATAGATTAATAGAGTTAGAGGCTTGATAATCCGACTATAAATTTTAACAAATTATTAATAAAAATTATAAGATTCTAAAAATAATTAAATTTTTTTAACTGTTATAGAAACGGTCTAGTCTTATATAATAAAGATTTTTTTTAGATTTATACTAATTTTTATATAAAAACTATAAATCTTAGAAACTTGATTTTTATAATATAAAACTTATATTTATAAATAATAGCTTACAGTTCTGCTTTTTATAGCTTTTAAAAAATATATTATATATATAATTTATATTCTGCTGGATTTTAATTATATATTAGAATATTATTTATATATACTATTATAAATAGATTAAAATAATTATTGAATATTTTATTTATAAGTCTCTGAAAAGCAGCAGATCTGTTTATTAATCCGATAAAAAAAATCTTATATTTATATATACTGTAGCAGGTTTAAAAAATAGTTAAGTTTTTGAAATTTATATATATTCTAATTTAATAAAATCTTTGTTTAATATTAAATTTAATAAAAATTTTTACTGTTTTTAATCAGTTTAAGATTTTATTAATTAATAAAAATAGATATAAATTCTTTTTTATTAGAATATTAAGTTTTTAGTAATTTATATATAGTCTTAGTTCTTTACTGGATTTCTTAACTATAAGAATTAGAAATATAAAAAAAGCAGAACTAGAAACTATAAATTTTTTATTTAGATTTTTTTTAATATAGATTTAAGCTGCTTCTAGTTCTTCTATAGTTATCTAGTATAAAAAAAATTCTAATTAAAATATATTTTTTAGATATATCTTATAATTATATATACAGTTTGGAGATAAGATATCTAAGACTTATTTTAGAAATATATCAGCTAGATTATAATACTACTTAAAAAGAGTTTTTTTAATTTTTTTTAGTTTATTTACTAAATCTTTTTTTAAGTCTTATTATTAATAGCTTTTTTAAATTCTATAAGAAAAGTAACAAATACTTCTAACTTTTTTAAATATTTATAAAATCTAATTATTTTTATTAATATAATTTCGATCTTCGCGGGGGAGGATTATAAAATTATATTCTAAATAATTTCTAGTTTAATTAAAAGCTGACTGCTTGTAGATCTTTCTTTAAATTTTTAATTTATATATTATAATAATTTTGTTAAGTCTTTTTTATAGATTTAGAATATATTTTATTCTAGAATCTAGACTAATATTTTTTTATCTTCTAGTTTTATTTTATAATTTTATTATTTGATATTTTTTTAATAGTTCTAATTAGAGTGGATTAACCTGACTGTTATATCTTAACCTTAACCTGGCCATAACCTGGCGGTCAGATTAAAATATAAAAAAATTTTAATTATACAGTTATAGTCAGGTTAAAATATAATTATTATTTTAATTATTTATATTTATTAGTTAAAAAGATTAAATATAGCAGATAGATTAATAATCATAGATTAATTAATAATATATATATTTTTTTATATAAATAATATATAAAGTATAATATATTTTTAATTATAATATAATAATATTTTCTAGATTTAGTTTATTTATTTAATATTATAGTATAGTTTTAATTCTTTTAATTTATCTACTTAATCTATTTAATCTATTTAACTTATTTAATTTATTTAATTTATTTAATCTATTTAATCTACTCGATCTTTTTCTCTGTAAAGCTGAGGAGTATATTATATTTTAAAAAAGATTTTTATAAAATCTAGTATAAAAAAAATAGTATTTAATATTAGATAAACTAATAAAATTATATTATTCTTTATACTATTTAAAACAGTAATTATAATAGTAAAAAAATTAAAAAAATTAGATTTCTATTTCTATCTAAGTATATATAATATTTAAAAACTTAAATAAAGCTAGTTTTTTTGTTTTTAATAATAATTTATTTTCTAGATTATTTTTAAGATTATTTATATTCTTATTTTTACTAATATAGAAAATAATAATTATTTTATTTTTTTTTTACTTTTTAGGTATAAGAATAATTAAATTTAGATTAAAATTATTAAAAATATTCTAGTACTTTTTATTAATAATAAAATAATTAGTATATATTTAAAGTCTTACTATTTTAATTATATTAGTATAAAAACAGCTCCGGTAATAATAATAAATATTTTAAAAACTATTAAATAAATATTTAATATTAATATTATTAGTAGCAACTAAGAAAAAATCTTTAATTATTTAATAAAAAATAAAAAACTAATTACAGCAGGACTTCTAGTAAATAAAAATATTAATATATTTTATAATATCTAAAATAATATTAGTTTAATTAAAGATATTTTTATAAGTTATATATTTTTAATATTTAAATATATCTTAAGTTTTTTAAATATCTTGGCTGCTGGTAAAAATCTTTAATATTTAAAAATATTATAAAAAGCTTTATCCAGGTCTAATAGTAATCTAAAAATAGTTAATAATATATTAATAACTAGATTCTAACTATAATAAAAATAGAATATTTTTTTAAAAATAGTTTAGTACTTATAATACCAGTTAATATTATTGTTTAATTAAATATTCTTTTTAAACTTCTTAAGTTTTAATATCGGGTTTAAAATAATTATAATTATATAAATATAGTTTTCTATTTAGTAAATATAATAATAGTATTTTTAGAATTTTTAATATATATTCTGTAAGTTTTTAAAAATCTTTTTTTTTTAAAATACCCGCTTTTTTACCAGTCGGTTAATTAAGTAATTTAAATAATTAAAAAAATTATTATAAATATTATAAATCTTATAAACAGTAGACCTACTGTTCTTAGATAAATAGAATATAAAAAAAAAATATAAAAGCTTAAAAAAATATTTTATTTATTTTTACTTAATTATAGTAAAATAAAGATAATTAATATTACTATAATTATAATATTAAATAAAACTTTTAATTATTTAATAAAAATTAAGTACCCGGCGAATTATAAGATAGATTAAATTTTAATAAGTTTTCTAGTTAAAAAGAAAATAATAAATTAAGCTTAATTTAAATTATTAAATAAGCTAAAATTTTTTATAATATTAAAAACTTATATTTATAAATTATATAATCTTCCAAATCTATGATTAAAAATTAGTAAAATTAGTTATTATTAAAAAAAGATCTTTAAAACCCGTTTATAAAAAACTAATCTAAATAATTTTTATTATAGATAATAGAAGTTTTTTATATTAGTTTTTTATAAATAACTTCTAGAATATATTTCTTTAAAAATTTTTAAAATATTAAAAAAGATTTTAAGATTTTTATTATAAATCTTTTATATATATTTAACAGTACTATTTAAGGCTTTAATCTAAAGTTTTTATAAAAAAATATTAACTATAAGCTGAATTATATAAGTAAAATAAAATATATAATACTAATTTTAAATAATTATTATAAGATTAGAATAGAATAAAATATTATAAAACTAAATATTTTAACTAAGCTAAGTCTAGAATTTAGATAAGATTATATTAAATATTAAACTATTATTATTAGTATTATTAATTATTATATCTAATAACTAATAAAATAGATTATATTTATATAAAACTAATAAAATAATTATAGTTAGATTCTTACTAGTATAAAATTCAGATATTAGTTGAAAGTCTAATAAAATTTTATAATAATTTATATTTTTTATTAAAAAATATCTAATTAAAATAAAAAATATTTTTTAATTAAAGCTGATCTAGCAGTCTATTATAATTAATATTTATTTAATATTTAAAAACTTTAATAACAGCTGTATATATATATTTTTTAATAACTTTAAAAAATATTTTTTAATCTGTATTTAATTAGAAGAACTTAATTTTTAGTAAAAAAAAAAATTATAAGATTTATTATTTATTTAAATTAAATATTTTTAATAGTTTAAAATAATAGACAATAGATAATTATAAAGTATAAAATTTAATTTTAAAAATTCTGTTTATTATAGACTGCAGAGGCCTAGAAAAAATAATAATTAAAAAAGATTTATTTTTAAAAAATAAATAAATATCTATAATAATTCTTTATTTAGTATCTAGCTAATTATTTACTTAGATACTATTAATAATATTTTTTTTTATAATTCTTACAAAGATAATAGCTTATAAAACTAGTTTCTAAATTTTTAATTTCCGGGTATTATAAGATATAAAGATATATAGTATAATAAATATAAAAAATTTTATTAAAAAATAATATATTTTTTTAAAAACTATTTTATATTATTAATATTTTTTTTAATTAAAGTAAAATAGCAGTTTTCGAGCTTGTATATAAATTTTAAAAAAGATTATTTTCTATTATTAATTCTAAAAAATAAAAAGTTTTTTTTTATAAATTAAATATAAAATAATCTTTTAATTCTTCGCGACGCGCGTAATCTGGAGATTTAAAAAAAAAGATCTAGCTTAAAAAGCTTATTTTAATTAGAATATTATTATAGTTTATAAAAATTTAAAAAATAGAAAAAAAAAGCTTAATAGTATTTTCTAAAAATAAATTAAATAACTATAATTAACTTATAATTCCAAGACTATTCTACAAATAATAATTATAGAAAAATAAAAGTAGAAAATTCTATAAAAATAGTTTGTTTTACTTTATAATATACTTTTATATAAATATAATTTATTATATTTTAAATATAGTTAAAATATTTACTGTATTTTATTTATTTTAAAAAATTTAATAAACAGAAAATTATATTTTAAGTCTAAAGTTATAGAAATTAGATCAATCAGATTAGTTAAATTATTTTTATATTAATAAAAAAAATCTAAAAAAAACTTTTATAGAATTTTTTAAGAGATATAATATCTAATATTTAATTAAATAATTATTAAAAAATATAGTTGCTAAAAAAGACTATATAAATAATATTATATAAATATTATAATATAATTCTAATTCTTCCGATTTATCTGCTTAATCTGTTTAATCTATTTAATCTGTTTAATCTATTTAATCTACTTAATCTATTTAATTTATTTAACTTATTTAATCTGCTTAATCTATTTAATCTATTTAATTTATTTAATCTGCTTAATTTATTTAATCTATTTAATCTACTAAACCTGCTGTTTTTAACTATTTATTATATAATTCCGAACCTGCTTAAAAATTTTTTTATTTTTAAATTCTTTTATAGTTCTTTAAGCTACATCTTATTTATAGATTTAAAAATAATCTAACTAAATAGCTAGTTAAAAATAAAAAAATAAATTATTAAGATATTACTAGTTTATTATTTATTTTATTATTTTATTTATTATTATCTATACCTGCCAGCCTATAATTTAACAGCAGGTTTTTTCTTAAATTTAATTTATAATACAGATAATTCAGCTTTTTTAAATAGAAAATAAGAATATAATAGACTATTTAAGCTGAAGTAAAAAAAAGAATAATAAAATAAAAATAATATATTTATTTTTAATAATCTAACTAATAATAAATATATAGTTTTTCCGCTATTATATAATATAATTAAAATATACAGTCTAAACCAAGCTATAATTATATATATTTATATATATTTTTTACTATTAAAGCAACAGTTTTATAAAAAGTTAAATTTTATTAATACTACTAGAATTTTCTGATTAATTCTTCTAGATAGAAATAAAGAAGATATTAATATTTCTTTTAATTATTATTTTCTAATTTAAAAAGCTTATTTTTATATATTTTTAAATAATAGTTAAAATAGTTAGATTAATAACTGCTTAATCTAGATATATTTTAATTATACTAGAGCCTAAACAGATATAGTAAAAAAATCTTAATATTAAAAATAATTAAAATAATTAATTATCTGTTTTTTAGCTATACCGCGGTCAGATATTAAAACTTTTTTAACCTGGCTATAACCTAGCAGTCAGATATAAAATTTCTAATTAACCTGATCTGACCTGGCTGTTAGCCACTCTATTTATATCTTTAATAAACTAATCTAAAGTAGAAACTACTACTTACTTTAATATATTTATCTACTTTAAAAATATACTCGAAATCTATATAAACTTGGATTTATATACTAAAATTAATTTTATTAGCTATTAATTTATTTAGTAATTTTATTTAAATATAGTCTGTTTTACAGCCCTACTGGTTACTATAATTAATTATTTTACTATAACTATTTATAGTATATAAAAAATCTTTATTACTGCTACTAATTCAAAGAGAACTATATAATTACTTATAAAATATTATATAGCTATTAACTATAATCCAGATCTTTTTAAAAGCCCTATTCTACTTTTAATAACTATTTTAAAAGATTTATATATTTATTTATCTATATAAAAAATCAACAGTAGTAGTATAAAATCTAAATATTAAAGATTTTATCTTTTTATAAATTTATAAAAGCCTGCTGAAATCTTATTTATATTAATACTATAATAAAACTTCCGGAAGATATTTAGTTGTTTAAAAATAAAATCTTATCGAATTACTTAAAAACCGAATATAATATAATTATACTATTTTTAAAATTCTATAACTTTATAAATATCTTTTTTTTATATTCTTTTTAACAGCTTTCTTTTATAGACTATAGGACTATATTATTAATTTAAAAAATAGCAAAACTCTACTATATAGATCTATTTATTTTTTATCTTAAGTTAAGCTTTAATCCCTTTATCGCTATATTAATAAAAATATTTATTTAGAATAAATTTGATTTTCTAAAAATCTTATAGAAGCTTTTATTCTCTTTATATTAAAAAAAAATAAAAATCTCCGACTATATATAGATTATAAAAAACTTAATAAGATTTTAGTTAAGAATTATTACTTTTTATTTTTAATTTTAAAAATTTTAGATAAAATTATAAGAGCCAAATATTTCTTAAAACTAGATATTTAAAATATATACTATTAAATCTGTATTAAATCAAAAAATAAATAAAAGACAGTCTTTTAAATCTGTTATAAATATTTTAAATATTTAATTATACTATTTAGATTAACTAATATTCTGGTTATATTTTAAAATTATATCTATCTAGCTTTCTATAATATATTAGATATTGTTTATATTATTTATTTAGATAATATTATTATTTTTTTAAAAAACTATTTTTTTATACTCTTTATTTATATTAAATATTAGAATACTTATAAAAAGTAGATCTTTATATTAAATTATAAAAGTATACTTTCTACTAAAATTATATTAAATTTCTAGAATATATTATATTTTTATATAATATATTAATAGATTTCTGATAGATATCTGATATTTTTATATAACTAATATTAACTATATATTATAAGATCCAAGTATTCTTAAGATTCTGTAATTTTTATTAGTATTTTATTAAGAATTATTTCTTAATTATATTACAACTTATTTTTTCTTTTAAAAGGTACTAAAAATAGAAAAAAGCCTAGAAAAATAATATTAACTAGTAAAAAAATAGTAGTATTCTAACAGCTTCTTTATAGTTTTAAAACTATATCTTTATTAAGATATTTTAATTCTTAGCAGAAAATCCGAATAAAAATAAATACTTCTTGATAAAAAATAGCAGAGATACTATCTTAACTAAATAACTACTATAAAATATACTACTTTATTATATTCTAATTAAAAAAATTTAATAACCTTAAAACTTACTATTTAATCCTAGATTAAAAGCTTTTTACTATTATTTACTTATTTAAATATTAGTATTAATATTTTAAAGAACTATTATATAATATTAAAATTCTTTTAGATTATTAAAATCTTCAGACTTTTATAAAACAGCCGAAGCTAAACAGCTATCAGATTTAATAATATATATATTTTAGTAGTAATAACTTTATTATTTAATATTAGTCCGATAGACATAATTTTATTAATCTATTATTAAAAATAAAGAAAAACTTAAAAGTCCTGTTTAATACGAAGATTCTAAAGTTAATATAATATTAAATAGCTAATAAATTTCTTATAAAATTATAGCTAGTCTTTAAAAAGTTTCAGTTTAAATATAACAAAATATTTTTATAAAAAAATCCTAAATTCTATACCCGCCAGCGTGCGTTAAGTTTATTAAAATCTAAATATAATTAAACCGGTATAAAAATAGTTAGCTGAATTATTAGAATAAAAATATTCTATAATCTATATATTAATATATTAATAATATTCCGAATATATAAATATAAAAACTTATTATATTCTAAAACTATTAGAGTAAACTTGTTCTATAATAAATATATTAATATATTAGTAGTATTCTAAGTATATAAAAATAAAAATTTATTCTGTTCTAAGATTAACAAGAAATTATATTTTTTAATTAAAAGAATCTAAAATAAAAATATAAAAATCTATTATTAAAAACTTGCTGTTTCAGAAAATAATTCTAAATCCAAATATTAAAAAATTAATAAGAATAATCTTATTATATATAAGTATTATTTATATATTTCTATAAAAAAAGGTTTTTGGTAATATTTATTAAGCCTTTATTATAATAATCGGCTAGCAGGCTATTTTAGATAATTAAAAATAAAAACTCTTTTTAAAAGAAAATTCTATTAAATAAATCTTTAGAAAAATATGGTTATTTATATCAGAAAGTATTTTATATATTAAGAAATTCTATTTATTAGATATAAATTATATAGTAAGCTTAAATTACTACTAATTTCTAACTAATCTTTTGTCGAACTATTTATAAACTTTATTATAGATCTATTTTTTATTATAATAAAAAATAATATTCTGAATTTAATTCTTATTATTAGTAATCAGTTTAAAAAATAATATTAATTTTTATTTATTTTATATATTATTACTGCTTTAGAACTTGCTGAATTTTTTATAGAAAGATTAAACTCTAATTTAAACTATCTTAAGATATAATCTTAAATAAAGATTTTCTTTTTACTAATAAATTTTAATCCCGAGTTATATATTATATTTAGATTAAATTTTATTTATTAATAGTATTTCGACTTTAGACTAATAGTTAAACTAAAAAAATAAATCAGATTTTTAAATAATATCTTCGATGCTTTATTAATAAAAATTAATTAAACTAATCTATTCTACTGTCTTTTATATAATTTATTTATAATAATATTCTAAATTTAATTATTAGTTACTTTTCTTTTAAGATTTTTTTAGATTATTTATCTAACTTTTATTTTTATACCAAGAATAGTACTATTCAGAAAAAGATTTCTATAGCTAAAAATCAAATTAATAAACTAGCTATACTATAAAAAAACCTATAAAATTACTGGTAAAAAGCTAATAAAGTATAAAAAAAAATATTATAATAAAAGATACCAGTTAATAATCTTTAAGAAAAAAGATCTAATCAAGCTATCTACTAAAAATTTAAAAATTAAGATCTTATTTCAGAAGCTAGCTTCTTAATATATTAGATTTTTAAAAATTCTAGCAGCTATTAAAAAATAGATATATTAAATTTTTCTATCTAACTACTACAGTCGAATCTATAATATTTTTTATATATTATTATTAGAATAATATAAATTTAATATAGATTTATAAAACCAACTCCATTCTTTAGATTTAGAAAAAAAAAAAGGAGTTTAAAATCAAAGATATTAAAAATAAACAGATTTTTAATAATAAACAGTATTTTCTAGTTAAATAAATAGACTAGCTAAGTAAATATGATAAATAGATTTCAGAAAAATCTATAAATAATATCCAACAAGCTATTTAAAACTATAAAAAATAAAAAAGAATTAGAACAATAAAAAATATCTTATTTCTAAATATAAGAAAGACAACCGAATCTATATTAAATTATTATATTAAATATATTTAAAGTTTAATACTAAAATATATAATTAAAATAAAAAATCTTTATAAATAAATTAGATTTTTATTAAAAAACTACTAGACTAATCCAGTTAATTAGTACTATTCTTATAAAAAATAAATAATAAAAAACCAGAATTACTTTATTTTCTAAATATAAAAACCCTAAAAAAAGATCTTATTATTATATATAATATATATCTTACAGCAGAATTTTTTAAAAAATATCTGCTTAGTTTTAGTTTATAAAAAAAACCTGTTATTTCTAGAGTGGATTAACCTGACTATTATACCTTAACTAGAGTGGATTAACCTGACCGTTATACCTTAACCTTAACCTGACTATAACCTGGCGGTCAGATTAAAGTATAAAAAAATTTTAACTATATAATTATAATTAGATTAAAATATAACTATTATTTTAACCGTTTATAC
>NW_020290749.1:0-20423 GCF_003184695.1 Aspergillus brunneoviolaceus CBS 621.78 | reverse complement strand
GTAAGAATCTTTGGTATTTAAAAATATTATAAAAGATTTTATTCAGGCCTAATAGTAACCCGGAAATAATTAATAATATATTAATAACCAAATTCTAACTATAATAAAAATAAAATATCTTCTTAAAAATAGTTCAGTATTTAAAATACTAGTTAGTATTATTATTTAGCCAGATATTCTTTTTAAACTTTTTAAGCTTTAATATTAGGTTTAAAATAATTATAATTATATAAATATAGTCTTCTATCTAGTAGATATAATAATAGTATTTTTAAAGTTTTTAATATATATTTTATAAGTTTTTAAAAATCTTTTTTTTTTAAAATATCCGCTTTCTTACCAGTCGGTTAATTAAGTAATCTAAATAATTAAAAAAATTATTATAATTATTATAAATCTTATAAATAGTAGGCCTACTGTTCTTAGATAGATATAATATAAAAAAAAAATATAAAAGCTTAAAAAAATACTCTATCTATTTCTATTTAATTATAGTAGAATAAAAATAATTAATATTATTATAATTATAATACTAAATAAAACTGTTAATTACTTAATAAAAATTAAATATTTAGTAAATTATAAGATAAATTAAGTTCTAGCAAGTTTTATAGTTAAAAAAAAAATAATAAACTGAGTCTAATTCAAGTTGTTAAGTAGAGTGGCTAACAGCCAGATCAGATCAGGTTAATTGGAATTTTTATATCTAACCGCCAGATTATAACTAGATTAAAAAAATTTTTATACCTGACCGCAGTATAGCTAAAAAAGAAATAGTTAACTATTTTAACTATTCTTAGTATTAAGATCTGTCTGCTATATTTATTTAGACTTTAGTACGGTTAAAATATATTTAGATTAAGTAGTTATTAATCTAATTATTTTAACTGTTGTTTAAAAATATATAGAAACAAGCTTTTAAAATCAGAAAAAAATAACTAAAAAAAATATTAGTATCTTCTTTATCTCTATCTTAAAGAATTAATTAGAGATTTCTGATAGTATTAATAAAATTTAGTTTTTTATAAAATTATGGTTCTTACAGTAAGAAATATATATAAAAATATATAATTATAGCTCGGTTTAAACTATATATCTTAATTATAATATAATATAATATTAGAAAAACTGTATATTTACTAATAATCAGACTATTAAAAATAAATATACTATTTTTATTTTACTATTCTTCTTCTTACTTCAGCTTAAATAGTTTATTATATTCTTATTTCTATTTAAAAGAGCTGAATTATCTGTATAATAAATTAAACTTAAAAAAAAATTTATATAATATTATTTATATAATCTTTCTCAGCAACTGTACTTTCTAATAATTATTTTATTAAATACTAGATACTATAAAAGTAGTCTATTATTTTTATCTTTTTAATCTAATTAATTTTTTTTATTTTTTTTACCCAGTTAATCTTTTTGATTTGTTTAATTTTTTTAATTCTAAGTATTTTAAAGATTTATTATTAACTATACTAACTTTACTTTATTTATTTAGTTTAACCGACTTTTTTGTATAATAATAATATATATTTTAAAGTCTTTCTATATTTTTCTTCTTTTTTCTTTCTTTTTTTATACTTAAAATTCTTATATCTTAGTACTAAATAGATTAGTTTTTAATTATTTAAACAGTTTTTATAAATACTATATTTTTTATAAAAAATTTTATATAAGTTTTTTTCAGATCTTTTCTATAAATATTAAAACAATCTGACTAATCTAATTAATTTAATTAACTAAAATAAATAAGATACGGCAGGCGCCTTAGCTGTATTTAAAATATAATAGATTATATTTATATAAAAATATATTTTAAAATAAAATAAACTATCTTTATAAAATTTTTTATTTTTTTTTTTTTATATCTATTATTTGTAGAGTAGTCTTAGAATTATAAATTAATTATAATTATCTGGTTTATTTTTAGAAAATATTATTAAGTTCTTTTTTTCTGTTTTTTAGATATTTATAAACTATAATAATACTTAAACTAAAATAAATTTTTTAAGTTAGATTTTTTTTTTTTTTTTTAAATCTCCAGATTACGCGCGTCGCAAAGAATCGGAAGATTATTTTATATCTAACTTATAAAAAAAAGTATTCTATTTTCTAGAATTAATAGTAGAAGATAATCTTTTTTAAAGCCTATATACAAGCTTAAGAACTGCTATTTTACTTTAGTTAAAAAAAGATATTAATAATATAAAACAGCTTTTAAAAAAATATATTATTTTCTAATAGAATTTTTTATATTTATTATATTATCTATTTTTATATTCTATAATATCTGGGAATTAAAAATATAGAAACTAGTTTTATAAGCTACTATTTTCGCAAAAATTATAAAAAGAAAATACTATTAATAGTATTTAAATAAATAATTAGTTAGATACTAAGTAAAAGACTATTACAGATATTTATTTATTTTTTTAATATAAATCTTTTTTAATTATTATTTTTTCTAGGCTTCTACAGTCTACGATAAATAAAATTTTTAAAATTAAATTCTATATTTTATAATTATCTGTTATCTACTATTTTAAACTGTTAAATATATTTAATTTAAATAGATAATTAATTTTATAGCTTTATCTTTCTACCGAAAACCAAGTTCTTTTAATTAAATATAGATTAAAAAATATTTTTTAGAGTTATTAAAAAATATATATATACAGCTGTTATTAAAGTTCTTAAATATTAAAAGAATATAAATTATAATAAACTACTAGACTAGTTTTAATTAAAAAATATTTCTTATTTTAACTGGATATTTTTTAATAGAAAATATAAATTATTATAAAGTTTTACTAGGCTTCCGACCGGTATCTAGATTTTATATTAATAAAAATCTAGTTATAATTATTTTATTAGTTTTATACAAATATAATCTGTTTTATTAGTTATTAGATATAACAACTAATAATACTAGTAATAATAGTTTAATATTTAATATAATCTTATCTAAACTTCGGATTTAGTTTAGTTAAAATATCCAGCTTTATAATATTTTACTTAATCCTAATCTTATAATAATTATTTAAAACTAGTATTATATATTCTGTCTTGCTTATATAATTTAGCTTATAATTAATATTCTTCTATAAAAACTTTAGATTAAGATTTTAAATAATACTATCGAATATATATAAAAGAATTATAATAAAAATCTTAAAGTTTTTTTTAGTATTTTAAAAACTTTTAAAAAAATATATTCTCGAAGCTATTTATAAAAGACTAATATAAAAAATCTCTATTATAGTAAAAACTATCTAAATTAGTCTTTTATAGACGGATTCTAAAAGTCTTTTTTTAATAATAACTAATAATACTAATTCTTAATTATAAATTCGGAAGATTGTACGATTTATAAATATAAGTTTTTAATATTATAAAAAGTTTTAGTTTATTTAATAACTTAAATTAGACTTAGTTTACTATTTTTTTTTTAACTATAAAACTTACTGGAATTTAATCTATTTTATAATTCGCCGGGTACTTAATCTTTATTAAATAATTAATAGTTTTATTTAGTACTGTAATTATAATAATATTAATTATTTTTATTCTATTATAATTAAATAGAAATAAATAGAATATCTTTTTAAGCTTTTATATTCTTTTTTTTTTTTATATTATATTTATTTAAGAACAGTAGATCTACTGTTTATAAGATTTATAATATTTATAATAATTTTTTTAATTATTTAAATTATTTAATTAACTGACTAGTAAGAAAGCGGGTACTTTAAAAAAAAAAGATTTTTAAAAACTTATAAAATATATATTAAAAGCTTTAAAAATACTACTATTATATCTACCAGACAGAAGACTATATTTATATAATTATAACTATTCTAAATCTAATATTAAAGTTTAAAAAGTTTAAAAAGAATATCTAGTTAGATAATAATACTAACTAGTATCTTAAGTACCGAACTATTTTTAAAAAGATATTTTATTTTTATTACAGTTAGAATCTAATTATTAATATATTATTAACTATTTTTAGATTACTGTCAGGCCTGGATAAAGTCTTTTATAATATTTTTAAATATTAAAGACTCTCACCGGCAGCCGAGATATTTAAAGAACTTAAGATATATCTAGATATTAAAGATATATAACTTATTAAAATATTTTTAATTAAACTAATATTATTTTAAATATTATAAAATATATTAATATTTTTATTTACTAAAAGTCCTGCTGTAATTAGTTTTCTATTTTTTATTAGATAACTAGAGATTTTCTCTTAATTACTACTAATAATATTAGTATTAAATATTTATTTAATAATTTTTAAAATATCTACTACTATTATCAAAGCTGTTTTTATTCTAATATAATTAAAATAATAATATTTTAGATATATACTAATTATTTTACTATTAATAAGAAGTACTAGAATATTTTTAATAATCTTAATCCGGATTCGATTATCTTTATATCTAAGAAGTAAGAGAAGAATAAAATAATTATTATTTTTTATATTAATAAAAATAAGAATATAAATAATCTTAAAAATAATTTAAAAAATAGATTATTATTAGAAATAAAAAAGCTAGTTTTATCTAAGTTTTCGAATATTATATATATTTAGATAAAAATAGAAATCCGGTTTTTTTAATTTTTTTATTATTATAATTATTATTCTGGACAGTATAAAGAGTAGTATAATTTTATTAGTTTATCTAATATTAAATTTTATATTTTTTATACTAGATTTTATAAATATTTTTTTTAAAATATAATATATTTCTTGGGACTACAGAGAAAGAGGTTAAATAAATTAAACAGATTAAATAAATTAAATAGATTAAATAAATTAAATAGATTAAGTAGATAAACTAAATCTAAATAATATTATTATATTATAATTAAAAGTATATTATACTTTATATATTATCTGTATAAAAGAAATATATATATTATTAATTAATCTATAGTTATTAATCTATCTATTATATTTAATCTTTCTAACCGGCAGGTATAAATAGTTAAAATAATAGTTATATTTTAATCTAATTATAACTATATGGTTAAAATTTTTTTGTATCTTAATCTAACCGCTAGGTTATAGTCAGGTTAAGGTTAAGATATAACGGTCAGGTTAATCCACTCTATTGTTAAGTAAGCTGGAACTTTTTATAGTATTAAAAGCTTATATTTATAAATCATATAATCTTCCGAATCTATAATTAAGAATTAGTATTATTAGCTATTATTAAAAAAAGATCTTTAGAATCTGTTTATAAAAAACTAATTCAGATAGTCTTTATTATAATAGAAACTTTTTATATTAGTCTTTTATAAATAGCTTCTAGAATATATTTTTTTAAAAGTTTTTAAAATACCAGAAAAGACTTTAAGACTTTTATTATAATTTTTTTATATATATTTAATAGTATTATTTAAAGTCTTAATCAAAAGTTTCCGCAGAAAAGTATTAACTATAAGCTAAATTATATAAATAAAATAGAATATATAATACTAGCTTTAAATAATTATTATAAAATCAGAATTAAGTAAAGTATTATAAAGCTGAATACTTTAGCTAAACTAAGTCCGAAGTTCAAATAAGATTATATTAAATATTAAACTATTATTACTAATATTATTAGTTATTATATCTAACAACCGATAAAACAGGTTGTATTTATATAAGATTAGAGTGGATTAATCTGACTGTTATATCTTAACCTTAACCTGATTATAATCTGGCGGTTAGATTAAGATATAAAAAAATTTTAACTATACAGTTATAGTTAGATTAAAATATAATTATTATTTTAACTGTTTATACCTGTTGGTTAAAAAAATTAGATATAATAAATAGATTAATAACCGTAGATTAATTAGTAATATATATATTTCTTTTATATAGATAATATATAAAGTATAATATACTTTTAATTATAATATAGTAATATTATCTAGATTTAGCTTATCTGCTTAATTTATTTAATCTATTTAATCTATTTAATTTATTTAATCTGTTTAATTTGTTTAATCTACTTGATCTTTTTTTCTATAGTCCCGAGAAATATACTATATTTTAAAAAAATATTTATAAAATCTAGTATAAGAAATATAAAATTTGATATTAGATAAACTAATAAGATTATACTATTTTTTATATTATTCAGAATAATAATTATAATAATAAAAAATTTAAGAAGACCGGGTCTTTATTTTTATCTAAGTATATATAATATTTAAAAATTTAAATAAAGCTAGCTTTTCTATTTCTAATAATAATCTATTTTTTAGATTATTTATAAGATTATCTATATTCTTATTTTTATTAATATAAAAAATAGTAATTATTTTATTCTTTTTTTACTTTTTAGATATAAAAATAATCAAATCTGGATTAAGATTATTAAAAATATTCTAATACTTCTTACTAATAGTAAAATAATTAATATATATTTAAAGTATTATTACTTTAATTATATTAGAATAAAAACAGCTCCGGTAATAGTAGCAGATATTTTAAAAATTATTAAATAAATATTTAATACTAATATTGTTAGTAGTAATTAAAAGAAAATTTTTAACTATTTAATAAAAAATAAAAAACTAATTATAGCAGGACTTTTAATAAATAAGAATATTAGTATATTTTATAGTATCTAGAATAGTATTAGTTTAATTAAAAATATTTTAATAAGCTATATACTCTTAATATCTAAATATATTTTAAATTTTTTAAATATTTTAGCTGCCGGTAAGAATTTCTAATATTTAGAAATATTATAAAAAATTTTATCTAGGCCTGATAGTAAGCCGAAGATAGTTAATAATATATTAATAATTAGATTTTAACTATAATAGAAATAGAATATTTTTTTTAAAATAGTTTGGTATTTAAGATATCAGTTAGTATTATTATTTAACTAAATATTTTTTTTAAATTTTTTAAACTTTAATATTAGATTTAAAATAGTTATAATTATATAAATATAGCCTTCTGTCTGATAGATATAATAATAGTATTTTTAAAATTTTTAATATATATTTTATAAGTTTTTAAAAATCTTTTTTTTTTAAAGTATCTGCTTTCTTATCAGTCGGTTAATTAAGTAATTTAAATAATTAAAAAGATTATTATAAATATTATAAATTTTATAAACAGTAGGTCTACTATTTTTAAATAAATATAATATAAAAAAAAAAAGATATAAAAGCTTAAGAAGATATTTTATCTATTTTTATTTAATTATAATAAAATAAAAATAATTTATATTACTATAATTACAGTACTAAATAAAACTGTTAATTACTTAATAAAAATTAAGTATCCGGCGAATTATAAGATAGGTTAAATTCTAGTAAGTTTTATAATTAAAAAAAAAATAATAAACCGAATTTAATTTAAGTTATTAAATAAACTAGAACTTTTTATAATATTAAGAATTTATATTTATAAATTATATAATCTTTTAGATCTATAATTAAAAATTAGTATTATTAGTTATTATTGAAAAAAAACCTTTAAAATCTGTCTATAAAAAATTAATTTAAATAATCTTTACTATAATAGAAGCTCTCTATATTAGTTTTTTATAAATAATTTTTAGAATATATTTTTTTAAAAGTTTTTAAAATATTAGAAGAGGTTTTAAAACTTTTATTATAATTTTTTTATATATATTTAATAGTACTATTTAAAATCTTAATCTAAAGTTTCTGCAGAAGAATATTAACTATAAGCTAAATTATATAAATAAAATAAAATATATAATACTGGCTTTAAATAATTATTATAAGATTAGAATTAAATAAAGTATTATAAAGCTAAATATTTTGGCTAAGCTGAATCCGGAGTTTAATTAAGATTATACTAAATATTAAATTATTATTATTAGTATTATTAGTTATTATATCTAATAACTAATAGAACAGATTATATTTATATAAAACTAATAAAATAATTATAGCTAGATTTTTACTAGTATAAGATTTAAATACCGGTCGGAAGCCCAGTAAAACTTTATAATAATTTATATTTTTTATTAAAAAATATTTAGTTAAAGTAAGAAATATTTTTTAATTAAAACTAATCTAGCAGTCTACTGCAACTAATATTTTTTTAATATCTAAAAATTTTAATAATAGTTATATATATATATTTTTTAATAATTCTAAAAAATATTCTTTAATCTGTGCTTAATTAAAAAAACTTAATTTTTAATAGAAAAATAAAGCTGTAAAATTAATTATTTATTTAAATTAAATATCTTTAATAGTTCGGAATAGTAGACAACAGATAATTATAAAGTATAGGACTTAATTTTAAAAATTCTGTTTATTATAAACTATAAAAACCTAGAAAAAATAATAATTAAAAAAGATTTATATTAAAAAAATAAATAAATATCTATAATAGTTTTTTATTTAATATTTAACTAATTATTTATTTAAATACTATTAATAGTATTTTTTTTTATAATTCTTACAAAGATAGTAGTTTATAAAACTAGTTTTTAAGTTTTTAATTCCCGGGTGTTATAGAATATAAAAACAGATAATATAATAGATATAAGAGATTCTATTAGAAAATAATATATTTTTTTAAAAATTATTTTATATTATTAATATTCTCTTTTGACTGAAGTAAAATAGCGGTTTTTAAGCTTATATATAAATTTTAAAAAAGATTATCTTTTATTACTAATTCTGGAAAGTAGAATATTTTTTTATAAGTTAAATATAAAATAATCTTTCGATTTTTTATAACGCGCGTAATCTGAAGATTTAAGAAAAAAAAATCTGACTTAAGAAGCTTATCTTAGTTTAAATATTATTATAATTTATAAATATTTAAAAAACAGAAAAAAAAAAACTTGATAATATTTTTTAAAAATAAGCTAAATAACTATAATTAACTTATAATTCTAAAACTACTCTACAAATAATAAATATAAAAAAAAAAAGTAGAAAATTTTATAAAAATAGTTTATTTTATTTTAAAATATACTTTTATATAAATATAATTTATTATATTTTAAATACAGCTAAAATATCTACCGCATTTTATTTATTTTAGTCGGTTAGATTAGTCAGATTAGTCAGATTATTCTAATATTTATAAAAAAGACTTGAAAAAGACTTATATAAAGTTCTCTATAAAAAATATAATATTTATAAAAGCTGTTTAAATAATTAAAAACTAATCTATTTAGTACTAAAATACAAGAATTTTAAATATAAAAAAAAAAAAACAAAGAAGAAAAGTATAGAAAGATTTTAAAATATATATTATTATTATACAGGGAAGTCGGTTAAACTAAATAAATAAAATAAAATTAGTATAATTAATAGCAGGTCTTTAGAATACTTAAAATTAAAAAAATTAAATAGATTAAAAAGATTAACTGGATAAAAAAAATAAAAAAGATTAATTAAATTAAAAAAATAAAAATAGTAGACTATTCTTATAATATCTAGTATTTAATAAAATAATTATTAGAAAATATAATTACCGAGAAAAATTATATAAATAATATTATATAGATTTTTTTTTAAATTTAATTTATTATACAAATAATTCAGCTTTTTTAAATAGAAATAAGAATATAATAGACTATTTAAACTGAAGTAAGAAAAAGAATAATAAAATAAAAATAATATATTTATTTTTAGTAATCTAATTATTAGTAAATATATAGTTTTTTTAATATTATATATTATAATTAAGATATACAGCTTAAACCGAGCTGTAATTATATATTTTTATATATATTTTTTATTATAAGAACTATAATTTTATAAAAAGCTAAATTTTATTAATACTATTAGAAATCTTCGATTAATTTTTTAAAATAAAAATAAAAAAAATACTAATACTTCTTTTAGTTATTTTTTTCTGATTTTAAAAGCTTATTTCTATATATTTTTAGATAATAATTAAAATAATTAGATTAATAACTACTTAATTTAAATATATTTTAATTATATTAAAGTCTAAATAGATATAGCAGACAGGTTTTAGTACTAAAAATAGTTAAAATAATTAATTATTTCTTTTTTAGCTATACTGCAGTCAGATATAAAAATTTTCTTAATCTGGCTATAACCTGGCGGTCAGGTATAAAAATTCCAATTAACCTGACCTGACCTGGCCGTTAGCCACTCTATATAAGATTAATAAAATAATTATAACTAGATTTTTATTAGTATAAAATCCAGATACTGGTTGGAAGTCTAATAAAATTTTATAATAATCTATATCTTTTATTAAAAAATATCCAGTTAAAGTAAGAAATATTTTTTAATTAGAACTAGTTTAGTAGTTTACTACAACCAATATTCTTCTAATATCTAAAAATTTTAATAACAGTTATATATATATATTTTTTAATAATTCTAAGAAATATTCTTTAATCTATACTTGATTAAAAGAATTTAATTTTCGGCAGAAAAATAAAGCTGTAAAATTGATTATTTATTTAAATTAAATATACTTAATAGTTCGGAATAGTAAGCAACAAATAATTATAAAATATAAAATTTAATTCTAAAAGTTCTATTTATCATAGGCTGTAAAGGCCTAGAGAAAATAATAATTAAAAAAAATTTATATTAAAAAAATAAATAAATATTTATAATAGCTTTTTATTTAATATCTAACTAATTATTTATTTAAATACTATTAATAATATTTTCTTTTTATAACTCTTATAAAAATAGTAGCTTATAAAACTAATTTCTAAGTTTTTAATTCCCGGGTGTTATAGAATATAAAAATAAATAATATAATAAATATAAAAAATTCTATTGAGAAATAATATACTTTTTTAAAAATTATTTTATATTATTAATACTTTCTTCTGACCGAAGTAAAATAGCAGTTTTTAAATTTATATATAAATTTTAAAAAAAATTATCTTCTATTATTAATTCTAAAAAGTAGAGTATTTTTTTTTATAAATTAGATATAAAATAATCTTCTGATTCTTTATAACACACGTAATCTAAAGATTTAAAAAAAAAATCTAATTTAAAAAGCTTATTTTAGTTTAAGTATTATTATAGTTTATAAATATCTAAAAAATAGAAAAAAAAGATTTGATAGTATTCTCTAAAAATAAGCTAGATAATTATAATTAACTTGTAATTCTAAGACTACTCTATAAATAATAGATATAGAAAAAAAAATAAAAAATTTTATAAAAACAGTTTGTTTTATTTTAAAATATACTTTTATATAAATATAATTTATTATATTATAAATATAGTTAAAATACCTACTGCATCTTATTTATTTTAGTTAATTAGATTAATTAGATTAATTAGATTATTTTAATATTTATAAAAAAAATCTAAAAAAAGCTTATATAAAATTTTTTATAAAAAATATAGTATCTGTAAGAGCTGTTCAAATAATTAAAAACTAATCTATTTAATATTAAAATACAAAAATTTTAAGTATAGAAAAAAAAAAAAAAAAAGAAAAGTACAGAAAGACTTTAAAATATATATTATTATTATATAAAAAAGTCGGTTAAATTAAATAAATAAAATAAAATTAGTATAATTAATAGCAGGTCTTTAAAATACTTAGAATTAAAAAAGTTAAATAGGTTAAAAAAATCAACTAGATAAAAAAAATAAAAAAAATTAATTAAATTAAAAGAATAAAAATAATAGACTGTTCTTATAATATCTGATATTTAATAAAATAATTATTAGAAAGTATAATTGCTGAGAAAAATTAGATAAATAATATTATATAGATTTTTCTTTAAATTTAATTTATTATATAAACAATTCAGCTTTTTTAAATAGAAATAAGAATATAATAAACTATCTAAGCTAAAATAAAAAAAAGAATAATAAAATAAAAACAGTATATTTATTTTTAGTAGTTTAATTATTAGTAAATATATAGTTTTTCTAATATTATATATTATAATTAAGATATACAGCTTAAACCAAGCTGTAATTATATATTTTTATATATATTTCTTACTATAAGAACTATAATTTTATAAAAAGCTGAATTTTATTAATACTATTAGAAATCTTTAATTAATTTTTTAAAATAAAAATAAAATAGATACTAATACTTCTTTTAATTATTTTTTTCTAATTTTAAAAGCTTATTTTTATATATTTTTAGATAATAATTAAAATAGTTAGATTAATAACTGCTTAATCTAGATATATTTTAATTATATTAAAGTTTAAATAGATATAGCAGACAGGTCTTAATATTAAAAATAATTAAAATAATTAATTATCTTTTTTTTAGCTATACTGCGGTCAGATATAAAAATTTTCTTAATCTAATTATAATCTGGCAGTCAGATATAAAAATTCTAATTAACCTGATCTGACCTGGCCGTTAGCCACTCTAGTTATTTCCGAATATTAGACAAAGTATGGTCGGATTATCTATAATAAAATAATAATCTATAATAAAAAATAATAAAAAATTAAATTAAACTAATAAATTAGCTTATAAATTAACTGGAAGTTAATAAAAAAATATATAATAATCTTAAACTTACTAATATTAATTAGTTTATATTTATAGTAGTAGATCAGCTTAACTATCTTAAAACCAGTAGTTAGAATTAGAATTAAATAGCCGATCTAAATACAGAGCATCAGATTCTAATTTAGATTTTAATTAAAAATAGTATAGTCGACAAAAAACTCCTAACTCTAGTTAAAAATCTGTAAAAACTTAAAAATATTTTCTAGTATACTAACCGAAGTCTAGTTCTTATTAGTTTAATAAATCTATTAAAAAGCTGTTAAAATATATTTAATAATAAATCTGATTTTTACTAAAATACTGCTTATATATTATAGATATTACAACATCAAAAATACAACCGGAGACAAAGTTTTTTATATTAATAATATTAAACTTTTTAATACTAGTCTTTAAATAATAAAAATAAAAAAAAATCTTAGATATAATAGATATATTAGTTAAACAATAGTAAGTAGTTACCGGTATTATATTAAAAAACAGCAGAAATAAAAATTTTAAAAAAGTAAATTAACAGACAAATACTAAATAAATAATAAAAATAAAAATAAACACAGCAAGAAAAAAAAATATAGAGAAAAAGATTCGGTGGAGAGTTAAGATATATATATTAATCTTCTTTATTTATATATATACTTTACATCAGATTCTAATCGGATTATTAATAAAATATGTGTCTTATTTACTGCTTTTAAAACTTTTTATTTATATAATATACAGTTTATTAGATAATTCTCTTACTATTACAACACCAAACTCTACTATTTAGAAAATACTACTAGCAGAAATATCTAATTAGAATAAATAGTAAAACTATTTATAGCTATACTACTATACTAGATAGTCCGGCTTGGTAAAAAAGTATAATTATTATATAATACCTACTGCTACAACAGTTTATATCTACTACTATAGCAGTCTGCTTCGGGATTAATATAGATTTATTAGGCTTTTAATCCGGATGTTTATATTATTATATTATTTATTTTTCTTTCTATAGAATATATTATTCTAGAATTCTTTAAAAAAAGAGATTTCTTAAGAATTAGTCTTAAAATTAATAGAAGACTATTTTTATTTTTAGCTATTTTAATATAATATTATTATTACCTTTCTTGCCTAACCAGCGTGTCTACTGCATTAAGTAGTTCCTAATATTAAAACTAGTATTATATATTCTATTTTACTTATATAATTCAGCTTATAGTTAATACTCTTCTGCAGAAACTTTAGATTAAGATTTTAAACAGTACTATTAAATATATATAAAAAAATTATAATAAAAATCTTAAAGCCTCTTCTGGTATTTTAAGAACTTTTAAAAAAATATATTCTAGAAATTATTTATAAAAAACTAATATAAAGAGCTTCTATTATAATAAAAACTATCTAAATTAGTATTTTACAAACAGATTTTAAAGATTTTTTTTAATAATAGCTAATAATACTAATTCTTAATTATAGATTTAGAAGATTATATAATTTATAAATATAAGTTCTTAATATTATAAAAAATTCCAGCTTATTTAATAACTTAAATTAGACTTAGTCTGCTATTTTTCTTAACTATAAAATTTATTGGAACTTAATCTATTTTATAATTTATTAGATACTTAATTTTTATTAAATAATTAATAGTTTTATTTAGTACTATAATTATAATAATATTAATCATCTTTATCTTACTATAATTAAATAGAAATAAATAAAATATCTTTTTAAGCTTTTATATCTTTTTTTTTATTATATTTATTTAAGAACAGTAGGCCTACTATTTATAAAATCTATAATATTTATAATAATTTTTTTAATTATTTAGATTACTTAATTAACCGACTAGTAAGAAAGCAGGTATTCTAAAAAAAAGATTTTTAGAGACTTGCAGAATATATATTAAAAGTTTTAAAAATATTATTATTATATTTATTAAATAAAAGATTATATTTATATAATTATAACTATTTTAGACCCAATGTTAAAGCTTAAAAAGTTTAAAAAAAATATCTAACTAAATAATAATACTAACTAGTATTTTAAGTACTAAACTATTTTTAAAAAGATATTCTATTTTTATTATAGTTAGAATCTGATTATTAATATATTATTAACTATCTCTGGGTTATTGTCAGATCTAAATAAAGCCTTTTATAATATTTTTAAATATTAAAAATTCTTACCGGCAGCCGAGATATTTAAAAAATTTAAAATATATTTAAATATTAAAAATATATAGTTTATTAAAATATCTTTAATTAAACTAATATTATCTTAAATATTATAAAATATATTAATATTCTTACTTACTAGAAGTCCTGCTGTAATTAGTTTTTTATTTTTTATTAAATAACTAGAGATTTTTTTTTAGTTGCTACTAATAGTATTAGTATTAAATATTTATTTAATAGTTTTTAAAATATCTGCTATTATTACTGGAGCTGTTTTTATTTTAATATAATTAAAGTAATAATACTTTAAATATATACTAATTATTTTATTATTAATAAAAAGTACTAGAATATTCTTAATAATTTTAATCTGGATTTAATTATCTTTACATCTAAAAAGTAAGAAAAGAATAAGATAATTATTACTTTTTATATTAATAAAAATAAGAATATAGATAATTTTAAAAATAATCTAAAAGATAAATTATTATTAGAAATAGAAAAACTAGTTTTATCTAAATCTTTAATTATTATATATACTTAGATAGAGATAGAGACCCGGTTTTTTTAATTTTTTTACTATTATAATTATTGTTCTAAATAATATAAAAAATAGTATAATCTTATTAGTTTATTTAATATTAGATTTTATATTTCTTATACTAGATTCTATAAATATTTTTTTTTAAAATATAATATACTTCTCGAGACTACAAAAGAAGAGGTTAAGTAGATTTAGAGTGGCTAACAGCCAGGTCAGGTCAGGTTAATTAGAATTTTTATACCTGACCGCCAGGTTATAACCAGGTTAAGAAAATTTTTATATCTGACTATAATATAGCTAAAAAAAGAATAGTTAATTATTTTAACTATTTTTAGTATTAAGATCTGCCTGCTATATCTATTTAGACTTTAATATAATTAAGATATATTTAGATTAAGCGGTTATTAATCTGATTATTTTAATTATTATCTAAAAGTATATAGAAATAAGCTTTTAAAATTAGAAAAAAATAATTAAAAGAAGTATTAGTATCTTCTTTATCTCTATTTTAAAAAATTAATTAGAAATTCCTAATAATATTAATAAAATTTAGTTTTTTATAAAATTATAGTTTTTATAGTAAAAAATATATATAAAAATATATAATTACAGCTCGGTTTAAGCTGTATATCTTAATTATAATATATAATATTAGAAAAACTGTATATTTATTAATAATTAGACTACTAAAAATAAATATATTATTTTTATTTTATTATTCTTTTTTTTACTTCAGCTTAGATAGTCTATTATATTTTTATTTTTATTTAAAAAAGCTAAATTATCTGTATAATAAATTAAATTTAAAAAAAAATCTATATAATATTATTTATATAATTTTTCTTAGCAACCATACTTTCTAATAATTATCTTATTAAATACTAGATACTATAAAAGTAGTTTATTATTTTTATTCTTTTAATTTAGTTAATCTTTTTTATTTTTTTTATCCAGTTAATCTTTTTAATTTGTTTAATTTTTTTAATTTTAAGTATTTTAGAGACCTGCTATTAATTATACTAATCTTATTTTATTTATTTAATTTAACTAATTTTTTTATATAATAATAATATATATTCTAAAGTTTTTTTATATTTTTCTTCTCTTTTCTTTCTCTTTTTATACTTAAAATTTTTATATTTTAGTATTAAATAAATTAGTTTTTAATTATTTAAACAGCTCTTACAGATACTATATTTTTTATAAAAAACTTTATATAAATCTTTTTCAGACCTTTTTTATAAATATTAGAATAATCTGACTAATCTAACTAATTTAATTAATTAAAATAAATAAGATGCGGCAGGCGCCTTAGCTATATTTAAAATATAATAAATTATATTTATATAAAAGTATATTTTAAAGTAAAACAAACTATTTTTATAGAATTTTCTACTTTTTTTTTTTTATATCTATTATTTATAGAGTAGTCTTAGAATTATAAGTTAATTATAGTTATTTAACTTATTTTTAGAGAATACTATCGAGTTTTCTTTTTCTATTTTTTAAATATTTATAAATTATAATAATACTTAAACTAAGATAAGCTTTTTAAGCTAGATTTTTTTTTTTTTTTTAAATCTTCAGATTACGCGCGTTGCAAAGAATTAAAAGATTATTTTATATCTAACTTATAAAAAAAAATATTCTATTTTTTAAAATTAGTAGTAAAAGATAATTTTTTTTAAAACCTATATATAAGCTTAAAAACCGCTATTTTACTTCAGTCGGAAAAAAATATTAATAATATAAAACAGCTTTTAAAAAAATATATTATTTTTTAATAAAATCTTTTATATCTACTATATTATCTGTCTTTATATTCTATAATACCTGAAAATTAAAAACTTAGAAACTAGTTCTATAAGCTACTATTTTTATAAGAATTATAAAAAAAAATACTATTAGTAGTATCTAAACAAATAATTAGTTAGATACTAAGTAAAGAATTATTACAGATATTTATTTATTTTTTTAATATAAATTTTTTTTAATTATTATTTTTTTTAGGCCTTTACAGTTTATAATAAATAAAACTTTTAAAATTAAATTTTATATTTTATAATTATCTGTTGCCTACTATTCCAAACTATTAAATATATTTAATTTAAACAGATAATTAATCTTATAGTTTTATTTTTTTATTAAAAATCAAGTTCTTCTAATTAAATATAGATTAAAGAATATTTTTTAAAGTTATTAAAAAATATATATATACAGCTGTTATTAAAGTTTTTAGATATTAAAAGAATATTGGTTATAGTAAACTACTAGATTAGTTTTAATTAAAAAATATTTCTTACTTTAACTAGATATTTTTTAATAAAAGATATAAATTATTATAAAATTCTACTAGGCTTCCGACTGGTATCTAGATTTTATATTAGTAAAAATCTAGTTATAATTATTCTATTAGTTTTATATAAATATAATCTATTCTATTGGTTATTAGATATAATAACTAATAATACTAGTAATAATAGTTTAATATTTAATATAATTTTATCTAAATTCCGGATTTAATTTAATTAAAATATTTAGTTTTATAATATTTTATTTAACCCTAATCTTATAATAATTATTTAAAACTAGTATTATATATTCTGTTTTATTTATATAATTTAGCTTGTAGTTAATACTCTTCTATAGAAACTTTAGATTAAGATTTTAAATAATATTATTAAATATATATAAAAGAATTATAATAAAAGTTTTAAAATCTTTTCTAATATTTTAAGAATTTTTAAAAAAATATATTCTAAAAGCTATTTATAAAAGACTAATATAAAAAACCTTTACTATAGTAAAAACTATTTAAAGTAATTTTTTACAGACGGGTTCTAAAAATCTTTTTTTAATAATAGCTAATAATACTAATTTTTAATTATAGATTCGGAAGATTATATAATTTATAAATATAAGTTTTTAATATTATAAAAAGTTCTAGCTTATTTAACAACTCGAATTAAACTTGGTTTACTATTTTTTTTTTAATTATAAAACTTACTAAAACTTAATCTATTTTATAATTCGCCGGATATTTAATTTTTATTAAATAATTAATAGTTTTATTTAGTACTGTGATTATAGTAATATTAATTATTTTTATTCTACTATAATTAAGTAAAAATAGATAGAGTATTTTTTTAAGTTTTTATATTTTTTTTTTATATTATATTTATTTAAAAATAATAGGCCTACTGTTTACAAGGTCTATAATATCTATAATAATCTTTTTAATTATCTGAATTACTTAATTAACCGAGTAATAAAAAAGCAGATATTCTAAAAAAAAAGATTCTTAAAGATTTATAGAATATATATTAAAAGCTCCGAAAATATTACTATTATATTTATTAAATAGAAGACTATATCTATATAATTATAATTATTTTAAACCCGATATTAAAGCTTAAAAAGTTTAAAAAGAATATCTGGTTAAATAATAATATTAATTAGTATTTTAAGTACCGAACTGTTTTTAAAAAAATATTCTATTTTTATTATAGTTAGAATCCGGTTATTAATATATTATTAATTATTTTTAGATTACTGTCAGGCCTGGATAAAATTTTTTATAATATTTTTAAATATTAGAGATTCTTACCGGCAGCTAAAATATTTAAAAAACTTAAGATATATCTAGATATTAAAAATATATAATTTATTAAAATATTTTTAATTAAACTAATATTATTCTAAGTATTATAAAATATACTAATATTTTTATTTACTAAAAATTCTGCTGTAATTAGTTTTTTATTTTTTATTAGATAGCTAGAGATTTTCTTTTAGTTGCTACTAATAGTATTAATATTAAATATTTATTTAATAATTTTTAAAATATCTACTACTATTATCAAAGCTGTTTTTATTTTAATATAATTAAAATAATAATATTTTAGATATATACCGATTGTTTTACTATTAATAAGAAATACTAGAATATTCTTAATAATCTTAATCTAGATTTAATTATTTTTATATCTAAGAAGTAAAAAAAGAATAAAATAATTACTATTTTTTATATTAGTAAAAATAAGAATATAAATAATCTTAAAAATAATCTAGAAAATAGATTATTATTAGAAATAGAAGAGCTAGCTTTATCTAAGTTTTTAAATATTATATATATTTAGATAAAAATAAAGACCCGGGCTTTTCGATTTCTTCGCTATTATAATTATTATTCTAAACAGTATAAAAAATAGTATAATCTTATTAATTTATTTAATATTAAATTTTATATTTCTTATACTAGATTCTGTAAATATTTTTTTTAAAGTATAGTATATTTCTTAGGACTATAAAAAAAGAGGTTAAGCAGGTCGAACAAATCAAATAAATTAAATAAATTAAATAGATCAAACAGATCAAATAAATAAGCTAAATCTAGATAATATTACTATATTATAATTAAAAATATATTATACTTTGTATATTATCTATATAAAAAAGATATATATATTATTAATTAATCTATAGTTATTAATCTATTTATTATATTTAATCTTTCTAACTGGTAGATATAAATAGTTAAAATAATAATTATATTTTAATCTAACTATAACTGTATAGTTAAAATTTTTTTATATTTTAATCTGACCGCCAGATTATAGTCAGGTTAAGATTAAGATATAACAGTCAGGTTAATCTACTCTAAGTAGATTAAATAAATTAAGTAAATTAAATAAATTAAAGAAATTAAATAAGTTAAAAAGATTAAGTAAATTAAATAGATTAAATAAATTAAATAAACCAAACAGATTAAGCAGATCTAGAGTGGCTAACAGCCAGGTCAGGTCAGGTTAATTAGAATTTTTATACCTAACTAGAGTGGATTAACCTGACTGTTATATCTTAACCTTAATCTGGCCATAACCTGGCGGTCAGATTAAAATATAAAAAAATTTTAACCGTACGGTTATAGTTAGATTAAAATATAATTATTATTTTAACTATTTATATCTGCCGGTTAGAAAAATTAGATATAATAAATAGATTAATAACTGTAGATTAATTAGTAATATATATATTTTTTTTATATAGATAATATATAAAATATAATATACTTTTAATTATAGTATAGTAATATTATCTAGATTTAGCTTATCTGCTTGATTTATTTAATCTATTTGATCTATTTAACCTGTTTGATCTATTTAATCTATTTAATCTATTTAATCTATTT